>NC_080729.1:11886433-12053933 GCF_019097595.1 Hemibagrus wyckioides | reverse complement strand
TATATGTGTATTGGTAGGTATTGTTGTAGTATATTAAAAAATGTCAATATACTGTATAGAAGGTCGGCTGAAGAGTCAGTGAGTCAGTGATAGAAGTCAGGAAGACAGACATAGATATATTTGTCCTTTAAACGACTTTCAATTTTCTGTTGTGTTTCTCCCAAAGCACTTGTCTCAGTTTAATCCCTCCTTTGTTTTCTAACAAAGCCTCAGAGGAATTCACCAATGCAGAATTCAAATAGATTTTTGACATTGGACATCCCTAGTAATTAAGCTCTCTTTGTCTCTGAAAATGAACTCTTGTCAGAGAAATTTAAAGACATTATCCAAGCAAGCCATGAGAGAGGCTTCAATAGGGACCAAATAAAAGGGCCCACTCTTCATCTCATATATGCCAGTTTCACACTCAGTTCATCTTTGAATTTGTACCACTGCACTTGTGTGAACCTTTAAAAATGGATATTTTGTAGTTTAAGCAAGAAACTTTGTAGGGTGTTGGGTCAACATCAGCCATGGGAAGAGCTTTTTTTTTTGCTCAATTACCAATATAGCTATGACATTCATTACAGCTTTAAGCCACTTAGCAAATCTTATCCAGTCTGTGCAATTACTAAAATAGCAATATATTAAGGAAATATGACAAACATTTGCATAGTGCATTGCACTTGCTTTTTTGTTATATATTTAGCAAGTTGCAAATGCCCCAGGTACGATATGCTAGTCTGAGTTCAGTTGTAGTTTTGTTTAATGTTGTTCAACAAAAATTTTGACTTTGACCCTCATAACCTGACCTCATGTAGCTGAACTACACCAGGTTATGTATGTAACCCGGTTCCCTGAGATAGGAACGAGCATCTTGTTCCCTGCGTTACGCTGTGTCATGGCTGATGCTATGGGAACAACAATATCAATGCCACCACACGCCAGAAGATGTCTGTCCCAGAGTTCGTGAAAGAGCACAAATGAGCCAGAAACAGAGCATTATTAGTCATGTAAGACCCAGGACCCAGGAGTGGGGTCAAAGTCCTGGTTATAAAACCTGAAAAAGGTGTGCAGAGAGGACCAACCTGCCGCAGCAGAAATATCCTGAGAGGAACGCCCCTAGCTAGAGTGCTGGACAAGGTGATACAACTCGTGGAGTAAGCTGTAATCCCTAAAGGTGAAGCCACACAGCACAACTCATAGACCTAGGAGATAGCACCACTACACCAGCACAAGGTGCTGCTTGGAGAACCGATTAAAAACCCGAACTGGGCACAGCAGGTGCAGTCTCTCATGCTCCTCCAACTCGTGAGGCAGAGGGCAGTAGGCCTGCAGAAAGACTGGACAACCGGCTTATAGCAGAGCTGTTTCCAGGGTCAGAAGATCCTCTGAGGCTGACTCCCCTGAGAAGTCCCAGGAGGGGAGACACGGTCTAGAGGAAAGCCTTAGCCACCTGGCACTGCACAGGAGGTGAGAGACCAGAGAAAAAGCACGTGTCTCAGGAACTCTAGCACTGTGCTAACAGGACAGTGAACTAGATCCTAATGATGCTGATTACACCAGAGGCGGTCCCCCCTTGGGGACCAGACCAGAGGTTCTAAATCTCATGACAAGTGTGGAGAATCGCCACAGAGAAGAGAGAGAAGGCTCCTCCTGACGGGAATCTCCCAAGGAGCACCATCCATCCTCTAAGCTTGAGATGCAGAGAGGCACCTAGACAGATTTTAAAGTCAGAGCTTTATGGCAGAAAGGATGGAATCCCCCCAAGACAGACGTGCCCACATCATGGCTGAATCCCAAACTAACCCCCAGAAGGTGGTTGTCAGAGAGGGAGAAAGCACACACTTCACTGGGATGAGGCCTTGGAACCTCATGTGAGCAAGCACAGCATCTCAATGCCTGGCTGCCACTTCCTTAGACTGATCCAAGATGAGCCAGTCAACTGGATAATTGAGTACATGGATGCCCCAGGGTGCAGTGATGCCAGAGCAGCTTCCATGCACTCTGTGAGGGTGAACAATAAGACTAGGCCTAAAGGGAGAACCCTGCACTGGTACTCTTCAACCTAAAAGTGAACCAGAGGAGTCTCCTGTGCTCTGACGAGACAGCTATGTGGAGATCACCCTTAAGGATTATAGTCACAAATCAGTCCTCAGACCTGATCTGCAACACAGTGACCTTGAGTGTTAACATCCTGGACTTGTATGTTTCAGCACACAACTTTGGTGTAAAATTTGGTGTAGCCCCCATCCTTCTCCACAAAAGTCCACAAAAGGGGGTAGAGCGTTTTCGTATTTAGCTCCAAAACTTTGGAATAGTCTTCCTGACTGTGTTCGGGGCTCAGACACAGTCTCCCAGTTTAAATGTAGACTAAAGACTTATCTCTTTAGCCAGGCATACATCTAACACTTCCCATAACCTTGCACTCCAGTACATCTGATTAAATGCACATTCAACTAGTACTGCTAATATTATGAACAGCAGCTACGCTAATGCTGTTCCATTGTTTCCTTTCTTCTACCCATCCCAAGGCATACAGAGACTGTGCCGGCTCCAGTGGCATCCGGAGATGGACCAGCTCCAGCCGGGTTCTGCTTGTGAGGATTGGGATATTCAAGCAGCGGCATGGACAACAACCTCCTTATTGATCTACATAACACTATACACATGCTGTATCTGCATCACACAATTGTCACCCAAATGAGGATGGGTTCCCTTTTGAGTCTGGTTCCTCTCAAGGTTTCTTCCTCATACCATCTAAGGGAGTTTTTCCTTGCCACAGTCGCCTCAGTCACCTCAGGCTTGCTCACTTGGGATAACATCTAGGACTGTCTGTCTGTTTGTCTGTTCATATGTTTGTTGTTTTCTTATGTGGTTTCTCATGTAAAGCTGCTTTGAGACAATGCTTTTTGTTAAAAGCGCTATACAAATAAAATTGAATTGAATTCTCAGAAACCAAGACATGCCAGATGTAAAGCTGGAGGCACAACCTGGAAGGGGAATACGCTCTATAGCCCCTTTCTCATATGCGAGAGAAGTTCCTCCTGGAGGAATGAGGTTCAGTCCGTGCCAACAACAATGGGCAGCACACCCTGAAAGAAGGAGAATGGGAGGCAAACTGGATTCTGTAGCCTTTCACACAGAACCCATTGTGAAGCACCCGGCAGGAGCATCCATGCTGCCAGGTGGTCTGAGTCACAGGCTGAAGAAAAACAGCCAAGCATGAGCAGAGTTTACTTTCAGAAGAAAAGTTTCACAGTGAAAACAGCCAGCTCCCTCAAGAACAAACAATGCAAAAGAAATCATCCCCCACAATGTAGCAGTGCATGGAATGCACGCACTGAACTTTCTGAGTCTAGACAGACAGGACAAACAATCGACACAAACATACAAAGAGCACTCCCTGAAGACAAAGGACCTGGAGTAATGCAATGTAGATGCCCTTTTATGGTCTTGCTGGTGCGCTCCACTTTGTCACATGACCTACCTGAAATGATAAATTGATGTGATTTTACACAGAGCTTCAGACACAACTTCCATATAGAAGCGTTCCCATAGCTCCCATGTTAGTCTTTCTCTCTGCTGTCATGAATTACCCCTCTCATCTGTGGTGTGATGAAATGTTTTATTTTCAGTCTCCATGTGTCTCTTTAACACATTAATGTGCATTTTCATTTGATTCCTGTCTTGTTTCTGCTTTGTCTTGTGAATGGCATTGATTCCTATTGTACCCACCTTTAACACATTTAGTTACTAATCAGTTTGTATATTGTCTCAGTGCAAAGTTACAGTTTTTTCTTTTTGTTTGTTTGTTGTTTTTTATTTGTATTTAATTTTTCCCTGGTTATAGTTTGGATAATGAATTTGGATATTTCTGTGATATCTCTGCCTGACTGTTATTATGATTATGGTTATTTGATTTGCCCAAAGAAACACCATGCTCAATCTACTTCTTAAGTAACATTCATGTCACAACTATACAGTTACATGTTTTGTTTTTTATTGTGCATCATATGCCAGAACCTACATCGCATCAATAGATAGCAAAAATATGTCTTCAACTCTCTAATTGTTAAACCTTGTTTAATACCCCACAACAGACATTTTAAAAAAGGGATGTGAGAAAATCAGCCTTATATTTTAGGGCAAATCAAACTTTTACAAACTTTTACAGGGTCCAGCCCTCAGCAGCACACACACTAAAACAAATGCAGACTTTGTCAAAGGGTGGAATATATTAGGCAGTAAGTGAAAAATTTGTTTTCAAAGTTGATGTGTTGCAAGCATGGAAAACAACAGGTCTTGTGGTGTGTTCCCAGTATGCAGGGGTATGGTAAGTATACCTACTAAAGGAGATATCTGAAAATAGAGGGAATAGTTTACTTCTCAAATGCTTTTTAGCTAGTTTGAGGTTGGGTAACATTTTAACTACTGAAAATTCATAAAACACTGAAGACTATTGTTTTCATATGTCACATGAGTTTAACATGTATGTCTTTTTGATTTATAAAATGCTAAGTATAAACTGACTTTCATTTAGTCAAAATCTTGTATTCCAAATATTTATTGACAAATTCCAAGCACAGAAGGAAAAAGTAGCAATGGTTAGAAGATCTGTATAGATTGATCAATGGACTCTGGGTTGTGTTGGGATGTACTGTACCAGTGCATGCATTTATGAGTGTAATCTTTCTTTCATTATACTTGCTTGCCATTCTCTGTCTGTGAATTTATGTCTAGGATTGGAGAAAACACTGGCAAGATTTGAAGATGAGGATGCTGTTTTGTTGACAGTGTGATGATAAAAGAATTTTAAACTGAGGCTAGCATTTTCAGATGAAAATGAAACATCAATTTCTCTCACTCACTCAAACAGATATCAAATTAATAGTGTACACTCAATTTACGTAAGCTTCTTTTCTCTCTGTGGTTGTTTATCAGTAACTCACATTCTCTATCTGTCTCTCTCTCTCTCACACATGCTCACATCTCAGACACATGCTCTCATCTCATCAAAGTGCCATGTTTACTGTATATATATATATATATATATATATATATATATATATATATATATATATATATATATATATATATATACACTATATTGCCAAAAGTATTCGCTCACCTGCCTTGACTCGCATTTCATTTGAACTTAAGTGACATCCCATTCCTAATCCATAGGGTTCAATATGATGTCGGTCCACCCTTTGCAGCTATAACAGCTTCAACTCTTCTGGGAAGGCTGTCCACAAGGTTTAGGAGTGTGTTTATGGGAATTTTTGACCATTCTTCCAGAAGCACATTTGTGAGGTCACACACTGATGTTGGACGAGAAGGCCTGGCTCTCAGTCTCCGCTCTAATTCATCCCAAAGGTGTTCTATCGGGTTGAGGTCAGGACTCTGTGCAGGCCAGTCAAGTTCATCCACACCAGACTCTGTCATCCATGTCTTTATGGACCTTGCTTTGTGCACTGGTGCACAGTCATGTTGGAAGAGGAAGGGGCCAGCTCCAAACTGTTCCCACAAAGTTGGGAGCATGGAATTGTCCAAAATGTCTAGGTATGCTGAAGCATTCAGAGTTCCTTTCACTGGAACTAAGGGGCCAAGTCCAGCTCCTGAAAAACAACCCCACACCATAATCCCCCCTCCACCAAACTTTACACTTGGCACAATGCAGTCAGACAAGTACCATTCTCCTGGCAACCGCCAAACCCAGACTCGTCCATCAGATTGCCAGATGGAGAAGTGCGATTCGTCACTCCAGAGAACGCGTCTCCACTGCTCTAGAGTCCAGTGGCGGCGTGCTTTACACCACTGCATCCGACGCTTTGCATTGCACTTGGTGATGTATGGCTTGGATGCAGCTGCTCGGCCATGGAAACCCATTCCATGAAGCTCTCTGCGCACTGTTCTTGAGCTAATCTGAAGGCCACATGAAGTTTGGAGGTCTGTAGCGATTGACTCTGCAGAAAGTTGGCGACCTCTTCGCACTATGCGCCTCAGCATCCGCTGACCCCGCTCCGTCAGTTTACGTGGCCTACCACTTCGTGGCTGAGTTGCTGTCGTTCCCAAACACTTCCACGTTCTTATAATACAGCTGACAGTTGACTGTGGAATATTTAGGAGCGAGGAAATTTCACGACTGGATTTGTTGCACCGGTGGCATCCTATCACAGTTCCACGCTGGAATTCACTGAGCTCCTGAGAGCGACCCATTCTTTCACAAATGTTTGTAAAAACAGTCTGCATGCCTAGGTGCTTGATTTTATACACCTGTGGCCATGGAAGTGATTGGAACACCTGATTCTGATTATTTGGATGGGTGAGTGAATACTTTTGGCAATATTGCAACTGCTTCCTGAGGTTCCATACCGAATAACACTTCTTCTAATAAAACTTCTTCTAATGTATTTATTGCTTGTTTGTTCCTCATTTCACTAATTATATAATATAGAAAACCTTGGTGTTTTAGTACCCTCAGCGCATCTTGTTGCCGTGAGGCAACAAACCAAAATCTGGTGGGTGGGCTGGGGGGGACACATTTTATGATTGACATATTATCAGGGACCCCAAAGCTCCCAAAAACTAGGGTGAAATAATTTTTCAAAAAAATTCATGCCATAGAGGCTTAATGTCTAAACCGTTGGCAACAAAAGTGAGTACACCCCTAAGTGGAAATGTCCAGATTGGGCTCAAAGTGTCAAAATTTTGTGTGGCCACCATTATTTTCCAGCACTGCCTTAACCCTCTTGGGCATGGAGTTCACCAGAGCTTCACAGGTTGCCACTGGAGTCCTCTTCCACTCCTCCATGATGACTTCACAGAGCTGGTGGATGTTAGAAACCTTCCGTCTGAGGATGCCCCACAGATGCTCAATAGGGTTTAGGTCTGGAGACATGCTTGGCCAATCCATCACCTTTACCCTCACCTTCTTTAGCAAGGCAGTGGTTGTCTTGGAGGTGTGTTTGGGGTCATTATCATGTTGGAATACTGCCCTCGGCCCAGTCTCCAAAGGGAGGGGATCATGCTCTGCTTCAGTATGTCACAGTGCATGTTGGTGTTCATGGTTCCCTCAATGAACTCTAGCTCCCCAGTGCCGGCAGCACTCATGCAGGCCCAGACCATGACACTCCCACCACCATGCTTGACTGTAGGCAAGACACACTTGTCTTTGTACTCCTCACCTGGTTGCCGCCACACATGCTTGACACCATCTGAACCAAATAAGTTTATCTTGGTCTCATCAGACCACAGGACATGGTTCCAGTAATCCATGTCCTTAGTCTGCTTGTCTTCAGCAAACTGTATGCAGGCTTTCTTGCACATCATCTTTAGTAGAGACTTCCTTCTGGGATGGCAGCCATGCGGACCAATTTGATGCAGTGTGCGGCATATGGTCTGGACACTGACAGGCTGATCTCCCACCCCTTCAACCTCTGCAGCAATGCTGGCAGCACTCATATGTCTATTTCCCAAAGATGACCTCTGGATATGACGCTGAGCACGTGCACTCAACTTCTTTGGTCAACCATGGTGAGGCCTGTTCTGAGTGGAACCTGTCCTGTAAAACTGCTGTATGGTCTTGCCCACTGTGGTCTTGCCCACTTGGCAATCTTCTTATAGCCTAGGCCATCTTTATGTAGAGCAACAATTCTTTTTTTCAGATCCTCAGAGAGTTCTTTGCCATGAGGTGCCATGTTGAACTTCCAGTGACCAGTATGAGAGAGTGTGAGAGCAATAACACCAAATTTAACACACCTGCTCCCCATTCACACCTGAGACCTTGTAACACTAATGAGTCACATGACACCGGGGCAGGTAAATGGCTAATTGGGCCCAATTTGGACATTTCCACTTAGGGGTGTACTCACTTTTGTTGCCAATGGTTTAGACATTAATGGCTGTGTGTTGAGTTATTTTGAGGGGGCAGCAAGTTTACACTGTTATACAGGCTGTACACTCACTACTTTACATTGTAGCAGAGTGTCATTTCTTATATATATATATATATATATATATGTATACATATATATATAATCCACAGCA
The DNA here is from genome assembly GCF_019097595.1 of Hemibagrus wyckioides. Classification (NCBI taxonomy): domain Eukaryota; kingdom Metazoa; phylum Chordata; class Actinopteri; order Siluriformes; family Bagridae; genus Hemibagrus; species Hemibagrus wyckioides. The sequence goes on along the minus strand of NC_080729.1, from coordinate 12,045,902 downwards.
CAGAGATCAGAAAAACAAAAGAAGAGATAGCATTAGCAATTAGATCTATGCAGAGTGGCAAATCACCAGGACCAGATTGCTTCCCAACAGATTTCTTTAAAAAAAATTCTCAAAACAGCTTTCCCCTTTATTGCTATCAGTTTTTGAAGAGTTGCTTTCATCAAAATCCCTACCACTGATGCTGATGCTAAGGTCCTCTCAGAGGCCTCGCAGAGGCCCTAGAGGGGACCCTGCCCTTAATCATATCACCTAATATGAAACAGGTTTTATTAAGAATCGTTATTCTATCTTTAACATTACACTACTTTTGAATATTCTTTATGACCACTCTCCACCCGGCACGCCGAAGGTAGGGCTTTCATTGGATGCCGAAAAGGCATTTGACCGGGTGGAGTGGGACCTCTTTAATACACTGGAGAGGTTTGGATTCTGTCTTAGGCTTATATCATGGATCATACTTTTATATATGTCTCCGATGGCTGCTGTGCGTACTACAAATAATAAATCTGCTTATTTTGAGCTTCAACAGGGCATGAGGCAGGGATGTCCTCTGTCCCCACTTCTATTCGCAGTTGTAATGGAACCACTTGCTTTAGCTCTGAGACAAAGAGCTGATATCAAAGGCATCCAGTGAGCAGGACTGGAACATAAGGTTTTGCTTTATGTGGACGACATGTTATTGTAGCTGTCACAACCCTTGACAAGTTTTCCTAAATTGGTAAGCCTACTTACGGAATTCCTACTTACTCAAAATATCTGACTAGAAAGTCAACATCCAGAAAAGTGAACTAATGCCTGTTGGTGATGGGGTCAATCTGTTATTTTAAGCTCTGTTCCCTTTAAAATTAGCAGGCCACTATCTGGTGTTTGGGGGATGGGGGAGATTTTTTGTATACTGTATAACTTGAAAAATAGCCCACAGAAGGTCTCAAAAATATTGGTCCAGAACATTTAAAGTCTTGGACATGTCCAAAACATATACAGCAGAGTTGCAGAAGCCTGCCTGCATCTATCACATGTGGGATCTATGTCAGCTTTAATCTTAGAAAGTCTGACCTTAGACCAATGTAGACAGTGTACAATTTTAAATTGTATTGTGGCATGTCTGAGACAAATGGATGATGAGAACAGCATCCAGCCAGCATGCCAGCTGCCAGCATTGCTGCTGGGAAGCAATCTGGTCCTGGTGATTTGCCACTCTGCATATATCTAATTGCTAATGCTATCTCTTCCACCCTGAGATCCTCTTCCAGTTCAGCAGCAGTCACAGGGTCTATAGAGAGGATATGTATATTATCCAAAAAGTCTTCCAGTGAATGAGGGTCGACACATGAATCGGGAGTGTACAGTGACGGGTAAAAATTTTGAAAACATGAATACATTTTTAAGTTATCAGTACTTTTTAAACCTGCTTATCATTGATTACAGGAATGGACAGATTGGCAATCCTTTGCCTCAGCTGATGAGCAAGTATTCACCCAGTCTTGTCCCCATGCTTATAGCATACATGCCTTGAAATTAGAAATAACATAATCAGCCTCCCTTGTTGACAGGAGATCAAACTCAGTCTGCAATAATATACACTTTATCATTGTATCTGCATAGGGCAAATGACTATATAGCCTATCTAGTTCCAGTATATCATCTGCCAGCTCTCTAAGGCATGCAGTGTTGCTTTTATTTTTATTTGCGCAATATGAAATTATTTGGCCTCATAAATAAGCCTCCCATATAGTTGTGAAAGACATCTCTGGTGTTTGATTGATCTCAAGGAATGATGTAATCTCAGAGGAGATAAATTTGGTAAAAGTTTCCTCTGATAGAAGCAGAGAGTTAAGTCTCCAGGGACAATAACTAGACTGTGTATTAGGAATTCGCATTTTCATAGTTAGGGGTCCATGATCAGATATAACTATAGCTCCATAATCACACTCAGTAATGAGAGGAAGAAGTCTTTTGTCCAGAAAAAAATTATCTATACGGGAGTAGGTCTTATGGACGGAGGAGAAAAAAGAATATCCTCTGGAAGTAGGGTTGCCAAATGTCAGCTATGCCATATGATTCAAGAAAAAGTTTAATTGGCCACACTGATTTAGACAGGGGAGATATTTTGAGCAAGTTATGGTCTAAGACATGGGAGAGTGTACAATTCGTGCCCCCACCAAGAATGAGGTGGTGTGATGTCTTGTTTGGTAACCAAGAGAAAAGATTTGAAAAGAATGCAGGGTTATCCCAGTTTGGTGCATAAATATTGGCCAGGATGACTGGAAAAGAGTAAAGCTGCCCACCACAATAACATATCACCCCAAGGAATCAGCTTCTATATCAGTCATAGTAAATTGCATATTTTTCTTGATAAGTATTGCTACACCTCTAGCCTTTGAATGAAAATTGGACTGATATATCTGTCCTGCCCAACTCCCTCTAAGCCAAACATGATCCATTGTATGTAGATGGGTCTCCTGAAGGGTTTTTACATTTCACTGGATGGTTAAGTGACTTAATGTTCCAGCTCACAAAATTGACTGAACAGCCATCCCAACCTATGGACGTATTAATGGCAGTCATACTAAAGGAAAGCAACCGTACATATGAAATCTATAAAAGCTACCTGACAGCAATGGGACCTAACATGGACATCTGACAAAATAAGTCTGGTAAGTAAACAAACCTTTGCATTATTTTCCAGCCTCTGTGTGGATAATGTTCTTCTTGACATACCTCATTGCTTCCTCTGCCTCTGTAAATACCTTTTCATGTGAAATACGTAGACGACTGGAAATAGGATGCCAAACCAGACGCCCTGACAATTACGCAGCAATTTCTGAACCTCTGTGAATGCAGCCCTAGCCTTGGCAACACCTGCAGTATAGTCTGGAAAGATGGCAATTTATTCTCCGTCTTCCACCTCCTTTATTGTAGTCTTCATTTGATATATCTTGGAGTGAATTGCTGCTGTGTGGTTATTATTTCCTTTTTAACTGCTTGTGTTTTGTTTTTAAGGGAACTGAACTCATCAGCAAATGCACTTTTCAGTTTGGATTTGATCACTGCAGAAATATTTGGTTCACCGAGCGAAGAATCTCTGATTTCAAGGCCACCACATCCATTTTCTCTGGGCTGTCCCGTGGGGATGGGGTCGTTCAAGACCGGGTGATGGTGGGGTACGAAGACAAGGCCGCGTTGTGCCTAGTGCTAGATGGTGCGTCGTACTTATACTTGCGCAGCTTTTCCACCATTGACGCGCATATCAACTATTTCCTATTTCAGAACCAAATCAGAGCAGTTTTTATATTGTTATATATATATAATGTTTTATAATGTCAGGCACTTATTTATTTTATAAAACAGGAGTTCGGCGGGAGCCCTCCACTCAGTGCAGAAATTATGTATTAACTCTTTAATTAGCACTGTTACATCTAGCTCTGCAATTACAAGCTTTTTAACACAGTACTGCTGAATTCTGAAATCTGACAGGACAAATGGTGTTGATTAATATTGCAGCACTGCTTTGACAGACACCAGAGTGAGACTGCCAGCTGTAATTCAAATCAAAGGTTTATATTGATAACATATGATCCAGGGAATGCCATCTAATACTGCTAAGGCTGAAATCTGGCAAATAGACACAAAAATTTGTTTTGGCCAAAATTGGGTTCACTTTCACTCTGTGTATGTTTGTGTCAATTGTTTGTCTTGTCTGTCAGAGGGAGAATGACACACACGCTCTTTGTGTTGTTTGTTTGGGAGAAGAGCATTCATGCATTGTGAGAGGCTTCCTCTTTGCAAGCTCCGATCCTGCTTGGCTGTATTTTCCAGCCAAGCTTCTGTGCCTCGTGGCTCAGGTCCCAGAAGCTTAGATCATGGGGTTTGCAGGCTGAGTTGGCGGAAGCGGAACAAGAGATGGGTCCTTCACTTTCTCTTGTCCTCTCCCTGACTGCAATATCCCCTTTTCAGGGATATAAGCGTGCTCAGTGATTTCTCCTTATCTGGAAGAGTATATGTTGTTGTCCACTTCGGGCTCTGAGGAGCTTGATGTACGCAAGGGGGTTATTCCTCTCTCAATCTGCCTAAAGAGGAAGTTGGTGTTGTTCGCTGTAAGCTTGAGGGCTAGAGTTTCTAGGAACGTTCTGCCTGGGGAGGTTTCCCCTACCTTCTGCCCCATCACTTCTGGTGTTTTGGGGGTTGGTCGATCCCTTTTCCTACACGATAGATCCCTTTTCCTGGGTCCGCGCTTGCCAGCTCACTGTTTCAGGGCACCGGGGGAAATTCAGTATGAAGTTGACACCTCTTTCAGACAAACTGGCAGCATGGAAATATGTACCAGGTGTGTCTCAGTGGGTCCTAACCATCCTACCGTGGAAAAAGGATCCAGTTTGCCTCTCATCCTTCTCCATTTCAGGGTGTGTTGCCCACTGTTGTTGGAGAACATTAAACCACGATCCTCCAAGAAGAACTTCTCTCACTTCTGAGGAAAGGGGGCATAGTACATGTTCCCCTCCCAGATTGAGACTCAGGCTTTTACAGCCGGTATTTTGTTGTTCCCAAGAAAGACTGGGGCCTGCCTCCAATTTTGGACCTGTGGGCACTGAACTGTACACTGAACTGTCCTGAGGTTGCTTTGTAGGGTGAAGCATACCAGTATTATGTTCTTAGTTTGGTCTAGCCCTATCACCACACACATTTACAAAGTGCATGAATGCTGCCCTGGCACAGCTGCATCTCCATGGTATCCGTGTACTGAATTACCTGGATATCTGTCTCATTCTGCCTCAGGTCAAAGGCCATGGCAGCCAGTTATCAAGATGCTCTGTTTGCCCATATGAGGTCTCTAGGGTTCAAGTTGAACCCAGAGAAGTGTGTGCTTTCTCCTTTTCAGAGAACCACCTTCTTGGGGTAGTTTGGGATTCCACCATGATGCAGGCATGTCGCTGTCCTCCGCCTCATTGCAGGAGCAGCCAACATATCTCTTTGGGTCTGCTTTACATGAGGCCGTGCCAGATCTGCTTCAGGGGTGCAGGTTTTCACCCCTACAGGCATCCCCTCAGGACCAAGGAGTTATGTGCTGTGGGTTTCATACCCTTCTTGTGTGAAAAAGACCCTGGTTCCTGACCTTGGGTCTACTCTAGGAGCTCTTACAATGGACACCTTGCTTTCATGCTGGGGAGTGGTCTTAGATGGCTGCCCCACCCAGGGTCTCTGGTGCTGGGTTGTTTTTATCTTTTATTTGGGAACACTCTAACTCAACTAGATAAGCTGATGCAAGGCTGCTAAAAGTTGGACAGTCAGTGGTGGGTGCTGTCTTTAAGTATGTACTAGATTTACATATTCCTAATTATATCTTGGTAATCATAACACACATGTCAGACATTTCTATACTCAGATTTTATTTAGTTAGTCATTTGCAAAATGCTTCAACATTATACTGTGACTATTATGTCACACCATGTGCTTGAGAGAATACAATGTGAATATATACCTAATACAGTATAGTTGAAAAACAGTTTCTACACCATTTAATAAATTGTGTATTCTGCAAGCCCTGGGAATAAATTCCTGACCTCCAGTACAGTGAAATAGAAATCTGTGTATCTGTGTTTGTGTGTAATTAGCATCTTTTTAATATGTACAAATTCACATTTTGCACCTTCACTTTGCATATCATTTAAAGGATAGGAGAGTGTGCCTAATTAAAAACTGAAATCTATTCCCTGCAAATTTGTTTTGTTTAATTCATTGTGAGTCAAGAAGAGAGCCTTTCTTTGTTTACCATCACTATTACATGGGAGCAGGGTGTCATAAAATAATAAATAAATAATAAATGAAAAACATCTTAAATACTGAGAAAAAGAGCATGGAGAAAAGACCACTTAAGTAAGCACAGTGCATAGCTGAGTTTGATACTGAGTTTGCGTTAATGTCTGTTCAAAGTGTTGCATGTTCGCCAAGTGTTCACACTGGTTTCCTCTGGGTTCTTGGTTTCTTCCAACTGTCCAAAATAATCAGGTAGGTGGATTGGCTATGCTAAATTGCTCTTAGGTGTGTGTGGCCTTATGATGTAATGGTGTCCCATCTGGGGTGAATTTTCCAGCCTTACTAGTGTTACAGTGATTGGGTCCAGATCTACCACAACTCTGAAAAGGATAACGTAGTTGCTAAAAATAGTGAAAATTATTATTATTACTATTACTAGTAGTACTAATACTACTAGTTACTACTAGTACTAGTAATACTACTACTACTACTACTACTAATAATAATAATAATAATAATAATAATAATAACAATAATAATATTAAGGTTTGGATATGTATATCGTTTGAGCAGAGCAGAACACAAATATGATCATTTTAATTATTTTCATTTTAGTCTGATAAAAACACTCAACAACCTTTTTCATTACATTGCAAATATTATTTAAAAAAAAGCTTCATTACAAAATGAAATATGCATGTAAAGAAACTAAAGATACTATGTATAAATATCACAGTTAATATTTGAAACACAGAACTGATTCTTCTTGTAGCTGGCATATTTTAGCATCTACAGTTAATACTTGAAACACTAGAACTAACAGTGGCGGAAGAAAATCCAAAAGCATACATGGTTCTTGAAAAAGCTTACCAACTATTTTGAAGAATCAAAAGGATTTTATTGAAAAGCCCGACTTGAAAATGCATTTGTAAGGATGTCCATGACCAAATTGATTTCTTCTCCTCTGTCAGCCATTGTGAGTTAAAATATATATATGTTATTTAGTTTGTGAGGTGCACTGCCTCTGACTACTCCAATTATCCAATCAAAGGATGGGAAATTACTGATGTAATCATATGCCTGCTAGATGGCCCCAGTGACACCAACTCAAAATCTGATTGGTTAATGGAACAATTTCATTGCCACTTATTTTAAGCTACAGGCACCTGCACTATTGATTCTGAAGGCCTTAAGGCCTGGCAACACATGATGTCAGCCACTGGCTGAAATATGATTGGATAAATACTCTTATCATAAATATACACTACTGGAAGCAGCGCAACCAAGAGAAAGGCTATGGAATTGGGAATAATTTAATACACATTCATGGAAAAATATATTAACATGCAAGTCAGTGATTCAGATCACTGCTGTTTAGGCCAGCAGAGAAGGCCTTGCTGGCCCTGACGGTCCACCACTGAGAACTGATTCCTCTTGGACCTAACATATGTTAGCATCCAGTTCACTGCTGTGTGATGTTACTTCATACTAATTATACATGCAAACGTAGGGCACTTGTTTGGGCCTGTCACCATCACACTGAAAATGTTCTCTATAACACTGTCAGAAAACACAAGGGGCCCAAATGCAGGACGCCAGGTAGTGTGAAATGCAATATATTTAATATAAAGCCCAAATCCACACAGAGCAGAGAGTCTCAGAAAAATTATACATGAAGGGAGAAAAAGGCAGTAGCAATCAGCATAAAGAGAACAAGGTTCAATAATAGTGAGGGCATTCCACAAGGAAACTGGAGGAAGTTCTTAGTGGAAAAATAACGTTAAACAAAAATCCACCACGATATAATCCATGGTGGAAACAGAGTCAATAACCAGCGACAGCAAAAATCAATAATCCACAAAAAAAAAATTCCCTGGGAGTCAGTATCCATGAGAACAAAAAATATAAGAAAATCTGCAAAGAAATAATCCACAGGGGAAAAAAAGGAGTAAGTCTCTTGAGAGAATGGAAAACCAAAAGCCAGCGAACAGGCTCATACCGGCTTGAGGCGAGAGACATGAAAAGTAGGGTGGATCCTAAGGCCCCTGGGGATCTTGAGACGAATGGCAACCTTGAGCGGAAGGTCCCGGGTAGAGAGGCAAACCTTTCGCCCAATGTGGTAGGGAGGTGCAGGACGGCGTTTACAATTGGCCCAGTGAGTATAGTTTCTGGATGACTTGAGTAGTGTGACCCGTACCCTTCTCCAGACACGCTTACAATGTTTGACCAGAGTGAGAGCAGAGGGAACTGAGGCCTCCAACTCCTGGGAAGAAAACAGAGGGGGTTGGTAGCGGTAAGTGGCTTTAAACGGGGACAGTCCAATGGCAGCAGATGGAAGGGAATTGTAAGCATACTCGACCCAGACCAGGTTGGAAGACCAGGACAAGGGATCTTCCATGTAAAGGATCCGAAGACCGGTCTCAAGGTCCTGGTTAAATCGTTCAGTCTGACCATTGGTCTGTGGATGAAAGCCAGAAGAAAGACTGGTAGTTATTCCCAGGAGCTGGCAAAAATCCTTCCAAAACTTAGCAATGAACTAGGGCCCCCGGTCTGAGACAATATTGCGAGGCAGACCATGCAATCGAAAAACGTGTTGTAGAAGGTGTTGGGCAGTCTCCTTGGCGGTAATGGGATGAAATGATCCATCTTAGAAAACTGGTTGACCACCGTGAGAACCGTGGTGTTGCCAGAAGATAGTGGAAGGCCAGTGAAGAAGTCAATAGATATATGGGACCATGGTCGTTTGGGTATGGGGAGTGGGTGGAGGCAGCCGGTGAGTGGGGTCCTGGGGCTCTTCTCCTGGCTGCATACCTGGCATGCCCCCACAAATTCCTGTACATCCCTCTGAGCTCAATTGCTATGAGAAGAACACACAGAGGTGCAGTCAGTTGTCTCCAGGATGATGTTGGGATAGAACCACCCCTACTCCGAGATCAGAGTCATCCACCTCCAAATTTTTGGAAGGGGTCAGGTAGGGATAAGATATGGGCAAACATATAGGTTTAATTCCTTGAGGTTGTGGAAAGCTCGTTCCGCTTCTAGAGACCAAGAAAAGTTGAGGTGAGATGATGAAGAGGGGTGGTGACAGAGCCACGAATTAACTTGCAGTAGAAATTAGCAAAGCCAAGGAACCGCAGCAGCTGCTTCCAGGATTCAGGACAGGGCCAGTCCTTCACAGCCTTGACACGATCGGGGTCCATCTGTACGTTCCCAGCTGAGAGTATGAGTCACAAAAAGGTAGTGTGAGAAACATGAAACTCACACTTCTCAGCCTTTGTGTACAGGTGGTTCTGGAGCAGGCGCTGGAGAACGGCACAGACATGATGGATGTGTTCCCCCAGGGACCGGGAGTAGACAAGGATATTGTCAAGGTAAACAAAGACATAACGGTTGATCATGTCTCAGAGGACGTCATTTACAAGAGCTTGGAAAACAGCAGGAGCGTTGGTCAGGCCAAACGACATTACCAAATACTCATAATGGCCTGTGGGTGTGTTAAAGGCTGTCTTCCACTCATCGCCTTCGCGGATTCGGACAAGGTGATAAGCATTGCGAAGGTCAAGCTTGGTGAAGATGGAGGACCCCTGGAGGAGCTCAAAAGAGGATGACATAAGTGGTAAAGGATAACAGTTCCTAATGGTGATCTCGTTGATCCCTCAGTAATCGATGCAGGGATGTAAGGAATTGTCCTTTTTCTCCACAAAGAAGAACCCCGCCCCTGTGGGAGAAGAGGATGGCCGTATGATACCAGCAGCGAGGAAGTCCTGGATGTATGTGTCCATAGCCTCCCATTCAGGTCCCAAAAGATGGTAGAGAAGCCCCCTCGGGGGCATGGTGCCTGGCAGAAGGTCTATGGCACAGTTGTAGGCCTGGTGAGGGGGCAGAGATGAAGCCCTGGCCTTGCAGAAAATTGCCCCAATGTCATGGTAAATGGATGGTACGGTACTGAGGTCAAGAAGGGTTACACTGGATGTGAGGGGTGGATGGGGAGGGCTAGGACAGAGGCAGTGAGAGTAGCAGAAGGTACCCCAGCTGAGAACTTGACCGCTGATCCAGTCTATGTGGGGATTATGTTTCCTTAACCAGGGAAACCCGAACATGATGGGGGCTTGGGGAGAGGAGATGATAAGAAACGACAGCCACTCCTGCTTGGCCATGGTAACCAGTAGGGGCTTTGTCCTATGTTGGACAATGTGGAGAACATGGCCATCCAGGGCCCGAACTTGGAGCAGGGCTAGTAGTGGCTCAGTATCAACCCCTAGTTGCCGTGCCAGTTCCTGATCCATAAACTCTGAGTCCATCCCTGAGTCCAGGAAGACCACCAGATCATGGTTAAGGGAGTTCACAGTAATGTGGGCCTTGAGCAAAGGTTTGGAGGAGGCTGGAACTAGTGGGTTCGCCGCTGGCTCCCCTCCCAGGGACAAGCCTGTCCTTTGGCTGGGCAGGAGCTTGCGAAATGACCCGGGTTACCACAGTAGAGGCAAAGTCCATTCAATCTACGTCTATCCTTCTCAGAGTCAGACAAATGGCGACGACCAATCTCCATGGGACGGGGCTGAGTAGAATGTAAGGTCGAAGATTGTGCTGCCAAGGGCCTTGGTAAGGGTGGGGTACCTGGTGGGGGAAAAAAACGAGCTGGAAAAAAACAAACAGAAAACTCACTGTAAAGGCAGGATAAAAAAACGTGATCGATGGTAGAAATAGGAAGGAAATGCAACAGGGTGACAGCAGGCCAATTCCGCAGACCTGAAGAGATCATCTGGCAGGGAGAGTGTGTAGGCCACATTTTTAAATAGCGCAGATGAGTATAAAATGGTGGTAACCCAGAAGTGGGCGATCAAAGGTGTCCACCGCCCCGGAAGCACTAGGCGTGACAGAGAAAATGCAGGGGTAAGATCATGACAAACACAGTAACAAAAAACAAGTTTACTTTTTTACTTTGGTTACTAAGATGATGTTAGTAATGAATGTTGTCCTATACTCAGACCTCTAATATTTGTATTATAGCAAAAATAGATAATTAAAATTGCATTAATGTAGCATTTCAGTAGGAATGTGGATTTTTTTCTTTGTATTTATTCTATTTATTTGTTTGTCTGTTTGTTTGGTGGTTTATTTATGTGTTTGTTTGTTTGTGTTTCTTCCTTTATTTGTTTATTTCTTTACCTAATTAAATTCCATTATTCAAAATGAATAATGCATAATATTTGAAAATGCAACTAATACTATTCATTCATTGCTATTACTATCCTCAATTATTGTATATCACACACACACACACACACACACACACACACACAGGGCATGTAATTGTAATTCTGCATAGTATAATGTATTAATACATATTGCACTTTCAAGAGAAATCCATATACTTGGTGATACGTAGTCCACAAAAATCTTAATAATTTTTTATGATTTTTATATTGTCTTGTTCTGCACTTGCTAAAAAGCAAAGCACCACTTATTTGATGTGATTAGCAAATGATTCCTGATTAGGCCTTCATATGCAATTTGTTTCTGTGTCTATTTTCTATCATAAAAATGCTTATATTCTCAAGCCCCTATTTCTATTTCACTAAACTAACACACTTGCAAATTAAATCAAAAATAGTTGGTCAGTTGCGGGGCTAGCATGCCCACACTTATCAGATGTTAGTTATCTAATGATAAGGCATGTCTGCACTTTAGCACACTAATATCCCTCACTGATAAGGCAGTGGTGCCAGGAGGTAACAGCTTTCAGGTGTGGAGTAAAATATGTAGTGCAGCCCCCAGTTAAGAAAACTAAGAGAGAGATTTCACCCTTTGTATGGTGTAGTGGGAAATAAGCTGCTTGGCTATCATTTCATGGCAAACCCTGCCAATGCTGGGTTTAATATTCCTCTTTCTCTTTCTTTCTGTCTACCTCTGTAGGTGGTGGACTCTCATGGGGTGTTATCTGTCTGATGCTGATATGCTAGAGCATAATGGCACCCCCTGGGACTGTTTGTCTCTCTCTGAATGTACAACTAATACGAAAGGAGCTTGTGATAAAATGAAAGTTATTAATATTCCTTAGATAAGATAAATATGGCCTTCAGACTGTACTACCATTTCAAATTTGGATCAAGCATGGACCTCACTGTCAGGCATGGCAATGTATTCTACCATTAGAAAAATGGAAAGACATAACGGAAAAGCACAGAAACTTCTAAGTTTGTGGAACAGAGCTACAGGTACACTGGGTCAAACAAACTTGGATATACTTTTCTCATAATTAATTTAGAGGAGCTCAATCTCAAGGTTTTCATGAACTTTAACTCCTTTAACAGTAATCCTGCCTGCATTTTGTAACATGGAACATGGTTGAAAAATAAAATGACAATACTACTGCCTAACCTTCAATTAACATGTATACGCATTGGTTACAGCATCAGTCAAAGTTTCAATAATGGATTATTGGTATCAATAATGGAATAGCAGACAGGGGACCATAAAGAACATGTGTCATTTTAAATATTGAGCCCATTACAACGTATCCCTTAAGCTCCTTTATATAAGCATGATTTCCTGTAGCTGAAAATGCACTTAGGGGAAGTTTCATGCTGAGGCATGAGGAATCTAATTTACTCAAACAGTTTAGGAAAACTGACTACCGTTACTCTTTTAAGTTTTGATTACATAGCATTTTTTCTGATTGGTATAAACAAAGAAAACCAACAAAATTAATTAAAATGAAGTAAAATACGTCAAGCAAAGCTTTTCTTTAAACACAATGTCAACTTGTTGTGTGATTACAAAGAGCACCATAGCAAATTTAGCAGGTTTTTATTTATTTGTCTGATTTTTTATTGTTTCTGTGATCAATATCTAATCAGCAAAATGGGAAAATACAATTACTCTAAATCATAATTCTTTGTTATTGTCATATATTCAATAACCTTGTCTGAGCAAAGCGTACTGCATCACAGAAAGAATTACAAGGCCTATCTTCAGAACAATTATAATATATTTGTGATCAAGATCTTTCAAGCAATGATTTAAGCTTCTAATTAAAGTAGGAGTATTACTCTTAGAAAAGCATGACTTCTGAATCATAATCTTAAAGGCCCTCCATTTTCTAAAATAAAAGTTTGGGATTGTCATTTTTTGTCTCAAAAACAGATGCAGACAATGCAGACACAAGTGCAGGAGATGCTTCTTTAATAACAAAAACAAAGACACAGGATAGTAAACTTGGCTAAACACAAAACTATGGCTAGGCTAATACTAAAGAAAATTAATTTTCATTCATTACAAAGACAGGAAATGGGCAAAACACAGGCATTGAAATACAATACATAGGGGGCTAGGTAATGTCATGGACAATAGCATACTAATTTTTAATAAAATACACTTCAGAAATACTGTGAGATACACAAGGGTATAAATACAAACACAAATCAAGAACAGAACTTAAACCAGGGACATGACAGGAGCAGAGACAGGACATGAATCACAAGAAAGACACAGGTCAAGGAAAATAAAAAAAAAACAAGGTGGAACATAAAGAGAACACGTGCAAGTGAACTCATGCTGTGGTGCTACCAAGTATTGCACACTCAGCACAGAAGCGCAAGTGGGGGATTCATGACAGAGCTTCCCCCAAGGCAGTGCTCATGAAATGCCAACCACCTGCCCCACTACACCCACTCTGGCAGGGTCCTGCTCATGCAGGACTCTTATGTCTCTCATGCCAGGGCTGGAACAGGGATTGAAGCATGAACATGGCCTGAGAGGCTGTTGTGTCACCCTTGGCAGGGTGTTTGGCTTGAAAAGGGTCTGGGAGCCTGCACACACAAGTCAGGATTTCACAAGTCAGGATTTGTGAAAGGGATAAAGACCACATCTGAAGCTACACCTTCTCTCGTTTCTACATTCAGTACCACCTATTCTCCCCCCTGTTATTCACTCCTACTTACAGTTTTTCATTGGCAGGTCTGGTTGTTTAATGCAAAAGCAGAGGCCCCTGACAATTCCAACCTATACTGACCAAAAATAAATAAATAAATTCTCACCTTATGCCCAGTGTTCTGGTGATCCTCCCAATCCACCTTGATTGGAATAAAGTGGTTATTGAATATACATATAATACATATAAAACTAACGTAATATTGCCATTTGCCATAATGATATCAAATATTAATTCCTGTTATCTCTAGGGTAGCTAGCAGCTTTCTCTTCCATGTAACCTGTTAGCATAATATGGTACATCACTTTACATAAGCATAGTATACTGTACAAACCTCCATGTTTGTTTTATTTCTGATGTCAAGCACTTTAAAACACTCCATCCTGTAATTAAGATCATCTGACCCATGAGCTATGCAAACCCACCTTGGTTCTAGTTCACCTTTTGCCCCATTTTTAACACTGTTCATTAACAATTTCCAGAAGCGTCCATTTCCCTCAGAACGACATCAAAGGCAGACAGAAAACATGTTCATCCCAAAGATGAAAGGACACCTTTCATCTCTCTTTAATCCCTTCGTCTTTTATCATATACTCATTTATTTCAAGGCATACTGTGCAAGCTTAAATAAACAGTGGGAGAGAGAAGGAATGAGAAAAAAACTATGGTACTTCTACAGAGTGATATGAGGTGATGTGCTGAATATTTGTTTAATATTGTTAAAAGAAAATTAACATTGTTAAAAAGAAACTTTCTTCACAAACATAAAAAAACACCATCAGAAGTTTAACCCACAAGTGTAGTTGCATAAAAATATTTTTATTTTAAAAACACTTTTCAGTGCTTTAAACATCATACAAATTGCATTTTCTGTGGTAGATTAACCAAATATATAAAGCAATATGTAAATATATAAACATTAATAAAATTAAATATACTCATTGATAGTTTCATAATTTTCTCATATTGCAAGGTATAACAAAATACTTGTCCTGTTATTTTGGCAGGTGATTTAGCGAATTTCAGGCTTATTTCTATACAAATAAAAGACATTTTTATATTAAAATAAAATGTCTAGAAATAATCAATAATTATATTCTTATTTTGTATGTGTATTATGTAATAATATTTTTTTTAAAGGTTTTCATCTTCATTCACTTATGATCATGTGTTATTTTATAACATGTTGTTATATGTCTTACAAATCTTATGACTTATTTTTAATTTAATTTATTTATTAATTATTATTTATTAACTTATTTAATTAAAGGGAGAAAATAACATTCAACACACTGATAGTGAAAAACAACTCCTATAATTATGTTTGCATTTGATTTAAAATGTGATCAAGTGTAATAAGTTAGTAATATGATTAATATAAACAAATAATGAAGATAAAAACCAAGTTTATTTTTATAGCAGCCTTTAATTTATTTATATTTGATAAATATTGGAAATATGAAAAAAAGATACTTTAAATGATTTTAAGTATCCTAAAACTATTTTAAGAATCCTTAGAGGATCTTTCTCTTTCACATATAGTACATGAGTTCAGAGATGCTCAGAAATGTTTTCTCTTAACAATAACCCTCCCATCAAGATAGCAAGGGCAATTTTACTCCCTTGGATTCTCAGTCTTTTGCCTGTCTGGAGATATTATAAGTTTTTATGGTCTGTCCACACAATGAAAGGTTGCTCCGCTCCTTCCAGCCAGTGACGCTATTCTTCCAGGGCCAGCTTGATGCCCAGTAGCTCCCTTTCAGCAGTGGCATAATTATGTTTGGCCTTACTCAGTCACCATGAGAAGAAGGCACCAGGGTGAAGGCAGGAGCACAGCCCCAACTCTGAGATCAGAGGCATCCACCTCCACAACAAACTGGCATCGGGCAGGGTCCAGATGGGAGCAGAGGTAAAAAAAATTCTTTTAGACTTCAGAAACTCTGCTTGGCTTCAGGGGTCTAAGAGAAAGTCTTGAGGGTGGAGGTGAGATGAGGGAAGGGGGTGGTGACAGAACTGGAGCTCAGGATAAACTTTTGATAAAAGTTGGCAAACCCAAGAAACTGCTGAAACTGTTTATGGGACTCAAGGCGGGGCCAATCCTTAATGGCCATGATGCATTCAAGATCCATCTGTATGCTAACAGCTAAGAGTATGAGGCCCAGGAAGGAGGTGCAAGGGATGTGGAACTCACATTTCTCAGCCTTCACAAACAGATTGTTCTGGAGCAGGTGCTGGAGGGTCCAAGGATGGCTTGGACATGATGAATATGCTCCTCCAGGGAGTGGGAGTAGATGAGCATATCGTCGAGGTAGACAAAGATGAACCAGTTTATGTCATGGAGGGTGTCATTGATCGGGACTTGGAAGACAGTGGGGACGTTGGTCAGACCAAAGGCATCACTAAGTATTTGTAGAACCCTGCCCGGCAGGTGATGAGGAGGGTCGGATGATGCCAGCCACCAGAGAATCCTGAATATAAGAGTTCATGATCTCCTGTACCAGTCCCAAAAGGTGGTGAAGCCAACACTGGGAGGCATAGTGCCTGGGATGAGGTCAATGGCGCAATCGTAGAGCCAGTGGGGAAGAAGAGAGGAGGCTTTAGACTTGCTAAAATGCTTCCCAGATCATGGTAAACGGAGGATATTGTGCTGGGGTCTGGAGGTGGCTCAAGGGAAGCAGGGGAAGGTAAAGGTGGGCCCGGACAAAGGCATCAGGTATGACATGATGTACCCCAGCTGAGAACTTGATGGCTGGTCCAGTCTATGTGGGGATTGTGTCTCTTAAGCCAGGGGAGAGTCGGAATGACAAAAAATGACAGCCACTCTTGATGGTGTTTGGCCATGGTCACCAGTAAGGTAGTCTGGCATTGGGCGCTATGGAGGACATGACCGTCCAGGGCTCAAACTTTAGGAGGAGCCTGGAGTAGTTCAGTCTCAATCCCCAGTTGTCTTGCCAGTTCCTAACCCATAAATTCTGAATCCTTCCCAAAATCCAGAAAAAAACGCTCGGTTGTGGGCCTAGTTAACTGTGATGCAGGCCTTAAGCAGGGGCTTGGAGGAGGCTGGAACTGGTGGGCTCACTGCTGAACTTTCAAGAACAAGCCCTCCCTTTTCCTGGGCAAATAGATGACGGTGCCCTATTTCCATGGGCTGAGGAGGGATCATGAGGCAGAGGCACCTGGGATAGCCCCCCGGGGGCTGGAAAAGACACTGCATGCAGCTCTCTGATCCAGTGTAATTAGGTCATCCAGTGTGTGTTTGTGTGTGCTTGTCCTTCAACTCTGCAGTAAGTCCCTGGTAGAAGGCGTCAGAAAGGGCCATCAAGTTCCATCCAGACAGCGCACTGCATGTGACCACCATGCACAACTCTTTATTGACACAGATCCACCGAACCGGAGGTAAAGAGTAGCAGATTTAATAAACAGTAATCCAAAAAAGGGGTAGAAACAAAAGGCAGATTACACCCACAACAATCCTCAGAACTGGTGGAAACAAAAGCCAGTAATCCACAAAATGGGTGGAAACTAAAAGCAGAGTTCACTCACAGTAATCCACAAAACAGGTGGCACCAAAAAGCAAAGTTACCTCATTGTAATTCCCCAGAATTGGTGGAAACAAAAGGAAATAATCCACAAAAACTGGTTGTTCACTCCGAGTAATCCACCAAACTGGTGGCAACAAAAAGCACCTAAAATGGTGGCCGACATGGTTTGATTCACTTGCCATTATATACTCACTCTTATGCATGCTCTGTTTTTTCTTACAAATAACCATTCTGGGATTTCATGTACAAGCATACTGGAATAATTTTTCAAAGACAAAACAATTCACTGTAGCAAACACAACTTGTGTTAAAATAACTAACGGTAACTCAGGTAATAACTAGGATTTTGTTATTCTAATGTTTGCTTTATTTAGAATGTAAAGCATGTAAAGATGAGATGAGTTTAGGTCACTGTAAAGGGGAGTGAGAGGTAGAAGATGGCTAGAGCCTAGCTGAGAGAAGACAAGAAATGGTACAGGTTAAAAAAATGAGAGTTTAGGACTGCAAGAACAGAGGAAGAGAGCGGTGCGAAGTGACCCTGAGCTGAAATGGGTAGGTTTGAGATCAGATCTCCCAAGCAAGTGAGGGGGCAGCTTAAAGATGATTGAATTCTGGATCATACTGTCTTCAATGTCATATAAGTCTGATGTGCGTGCACACACACACACACACACACACATCATCCTCTTTTCTATTGCTATCTTTCTATACCTCTCTTCTGCCTCTTTCATTCATCATTCTTCCATCAGCTTTCTATCCATGGTGCCTTTTCATAGTTTCCATTAAGAATATGGACTCTGGACCAGGAAATAACCAAAATATAAAATTTATTAAAATGAACTTCCTGTTTAACTAGGAATAATTCATGACACTTAGTGTGTAATGTATGATGACAGTGGAAATAAAAAAAAAAAAAAGCTAATGCAATACACCAACGTCACTGCTAATCCTGTTAATAATCTAGTTTTTACAACATATTAGAGGGAAGGTGACTACAAAATCATAGCACCACATGTATTTTTCCATATGGTGAGAATTTTATTAATTGATAATGATGTCAGCTATAGAGAGTGGTGGAAAAAAGCAGTAATGATGATTCATACCTTGAATGCTAAATTGAGCATGCATCTGCACACTTCACATACAGTTCACTCTAGGTAGCAGATGAAATTTTGGCTCCAGATAGGTGGACTTCATGCTGTGTTGGTTTCTTGATTGTACCCAGGAAATGCAGTTGCCTGCTGCACCATATGGCTGATTTGGTTTTCTTTCTAAAGGGGCCACTGAAGAGTTCAATCATTTTCTCATCTTAATTTATTAGGTGTCTTTTTAACACCTCCTGAAAAGAAAACCTCTATAGACCAATCCCAAATGGCACAAACAAAGTGATGCACACTTTCAAAATAGTTTGAGAAACCCACGCATTTGTCAGTATACTTGTGAATTGTGTTAAATGTAGTTCAATTTTGTCAGTCCCTTCACCAAACAAAAATGATATAAAATCACACTGAGAAACATAAATGATGTATCCATGATGCAATCAGCTGTTTTTAGCATATATACAAATTATCAAATCAGACAGACATGCTAAAACATCTATTGGGTGTCTGTTCATATTTAAACCCAAATAGGGTATGATATTGGGGAAGTTTTTTTTTTTGTTGTTTTTGCTGATGTTTATTTCTTTGTGTTGTATGGGAATACTACTTTCTCAGAAAAAACTGGAAATTCCAGGGGATGGGGGGGTGTTAGGGGTATTGCAATTTGCAGAAAACTCTGGAAACAGATGTCATTTGGAACTTTTTGGAAAGCTTTTTATATTCTGTCTTAAAATACAAGTAAGTGTATTAGTAAGCAATCTATCAATAATTTTAAACAAGAATGCAAGTCTTCTGTGTTTGTCACATTTCAAGAAGAACAGAAAATTTGACATGCCACCTCATCAGAATTTATGGTGAAGCTGTGATGGCATTTCAGTATAATTTTAGTAAAATGTGATTTTTGGAAAAAGTTTCTTTAAATAAGAATGGAGAATGATCATTAAAGAATGATGAAAAACAAACAATGAACAAAAAGTTAATATTTAAAAAGTTTCAAGTATTTACATTATTGTTTTTGGAAACCTGAGTTAAGATATGCTGCCCTGTGCATGGGATACATAGAGTAGCTAAATGCGTCACAAATGTGTGCACACCACTCTCAGATTGCTTCCCATGGAAATTGTAAGAAAAAACTGCCCCAGTTTTTTCAAGCCTTTTGTGTGTTGTTTATATTGTAGTGAGAATTCTTGTGGCATGGTTGTTGGTGATTCGCAGGTTTGAGTATTTCTCATCTCCTGGAATTTTTACACACAGAGCCTAGAGTTTATTCAAAATGGGTCAAAAAAACATCTAGTTATTGACAGTTCTGTGAACAGAAACACATTGTTGATGTGAGAAGTTAAAAGACAATGCTCATACAGGTTCAACCTGTTAGAATAGCTACAGTTAGTTTGATAATCACAATGTAAAAATGTGGTGAAAAGAAAAGCATCTCAGAATGCATAGTGTCAAACCTTTTGGCAGGTGGGCAACAATAACAGAAGACCATTTTGGGTTCTATTTCTGTCAGCAAACAATAAAAAGCTGAGGCTGCAGTGAGCACAGGCTCACTAAAACTGCACAGATGATAACTGGAAAAATATAGCCTGGTCTGATGAATCTGCTGAAACACTGATGGGAGGGTACAAATTTGGTGCCAACAGCATAAATTTATAGACCCAATTTGCCATGTGTTTTAACAATTCAGGTTAGTGGGGTGGTGAACAATTGTGGGGAGTGTTTTATAGGCAAATTTGGTTCTTTACCAAACAAAAGTTGCCCGAATGTCACAACCCATTTGAATATTTTTGCTGACCTATCTTCTAATGGCTACTTCCTTCATGATAATGCACCATGTCACAAAGCAAAAGTTACCTTAAACTGATTTCATGTACATGAAGTGAAGTCAATGTTTTTTGAATGGCCTTTCCAGTCACAGGATCTGGATCTAATAGAACCACTGAGTACTTCCAGAATAATATTGCAGAATTTGTTTCCTATTTCCTATTAAGTTTAGGATCCTAGTTTCAATGTGTCAGCATTTATAAATCCCACTCTTAACTTGCTTTGGTTGTATATGCTGCCATAATTTTTGACTTCCACCTCTGTTAAATAGTAAATAAATAGAAAATCCACCATCAACTTGTATCCAGTTCTAAGATAGCTCAAATGCAGCATAAGATATATTAAATAACCACAGATTAAAAACATTACTTTATCTTTTTCATGTTTCATTAGTACCATGTTGTTTAGAACTTTAGGTAGAAGCCATTCCTTTCTGCAGTGTAAATACCTTTCAACTCAACATTCAGGATTGGCCAAGTTAAAAATACATTAAATTTGTTCTGTCTCACACAAGAAAGTCTTCCTCACAATATCTTAATTGAAATCCTTATCCTACTCATGTCCCTGGCTTTTTCATAGGTGAAGAAAAGAGAATCAGCATGAGATATGAGAGAGAGGGGGAAATGAGACAATGAATTAAAAATTAATGAGATAGAGATAAGAAGAAGAAAGAATAGATTCCGTTGAGTTTTTCTTGCATTGGCATGCCATTTTCAGGTAGTTGTCTGAGAATTGACACTTGACATTCACGGGTGCCCTTTTTACCACAACACAAAAGCATTGTAAGGTTCTCAATGCATGCAGCAGACTATGCTGGAATGGAACGTTTCATTGCCTACACATGCCAAGAAAAAATGGGAGGATCACAACACAACGGGATTTCTTCTGTTGTCCTAATAATGAGAATACATTCCATTTTGACATTTTTTAAATTGGGTATTTGACTTGAAATTGCTTTGAAGAATGCATTCAAAATCAGGTTTGAAAAGCTAGCAGACTTCCTTAATTTAAAGTATTCCACATAAATCAGTGGGCTCCCAAAAACAGCCAAATCCAAGTATGACAAAAAGTATGCCGAATGAGAAAAGTAATTTTGATATCCTGTAGAAAAAGTACTCCAGATTACAGCAAAAACAAGTTCAGGTTCTTCAATCACTTGAGGCTCTGATGGAGCAAATGGACAAAATCAGTGGAGCTAACAAGAACTACCACAATGTCAGCACCCTCATTACCAGAAGTGACTCTGAGGAAGGAGTTATGGATTTGTGGACAAATTGGTGAAGTAGGGCATCTAACCCCAGACTCATGAATCAAATTGAATCCAAATTGTGCAAGGGTCATTCTGAGAAAAAAATCATAGAAGCTGTGACACATGCAGTGAGCCCAGTCTTCCACTTGAGGGACATGCTGAAATAAAGCAAGAACTCACACTCCCTTCCTTTTTGTACATTTTGCAGACTGACCAACAAAAAAATAAAATAAAATAAATCTCACCTTAAATATGTAACCCCAATGTGAGACATTGCATTTGTGCTGGCAGTTGTTACAGATGCCTGACATGTAGATAGCAATCCTCCCTCTCTGGGGGATTAGAGTCCTAGAGTTCTGATTCAGAATATAAATTTAAAACTAGCAAATTTGATAACTAACTCTGTAGATAACAATATTACTTTACTTTAATAGACTGAATTAATTTGACTAATTTCCATATCAAAATTAATTTGTGCACTAGATCACTTACATCACTTAACAGGCTTAACATGGCTTAAGAGGCATATGTTCAAAGACATGAATGCTTTTCTGCAGTGCATGCTATGTAGCTGCATCCTTCGAAGGTGAGGTCTTCTGTAACATGCACAGGGTGATCAAAGATCAAAATTTAAGGCATTGGTCAACAAACAGGTATGCATAATCATAAACCAAGTGTACAACAAAAAGTTTGGCAAACTATACTAGAACAGGAACAATAAACAAGGCTTAGAAATACATTTGATGAGAACACACAGCAGATAACAATAAAACACATGGACTTAAATACAATGGCTAATTAATAGAAGAACTGATAACTGAACAAGATAAACTGATGATGACGACACATGAGGAAGACCACTAATGATAGGACGGGGTGTAGACAAGACATGAACCAAACAAAATGCATATGAACAAACATAAAACCTGGCAGCTGCATTGATAGTCATGACACATGCTAAGAGCCGCAGCATGTGATGAGATTTGTGATGAGGCATTTTTGAATTTAGGTATTTTTTGTCATATTTGTGAATTCACATCTCTGCCTGACTTCTTTTGCAAAGGCTTGTGATTAAGGATTGTGGAAGTAGGGGGGTGGTCAAGTTGAGAAAGGTAAGAGATTTAAATCACACACTGTACTAATTACTCTGTTGCAGTAAGAGCAGATATAAAAGGTGGGGGAAGTGAGAATTGGGAGAGAGAGTTGGATACACAGAGTCATGTGTGTTAATGGGCATGTGTATATCCTGCTGAAAATAAAAGCAAAAATAAAACTCATTTTGATTTTTTTGAGCCATCTTAGAAGTCTGTTGGCCACCAAGAGGATGAGGGCGTGCCCAGCAAATGGCAGTCCATAGATACAGTATGTGTAGTGATTCGTCAGAAGCGGGAGAGTTCGAATCTATATGCAGATCTTTATTAGAAAACTCACAGGCAGAAATCGTAATTCTGTAAAGGCTAGGCAGAAGTCGAAAACCGGAAAAGCAAATACTAGAAACCAAAACCGAAACTCAAAACTGAAACTCTTACTCAAACTAGAACAGGCAAGGATCATACATAGCAATATCAATAGAGCAGTAGTCATCAAAGGCTTGGTACGTCACGTGGGAATGATACTTCATGTGCAACAAAGAGAGCACGCTGCTTATAAGCCCAAGCAGACCCCGTAAGTGTAGTTCGTGAGTGCTAGTACTCAGGAGAGGGCTCCCTCTGGTGTTCTGGATTGCGGTGTGTCATTACAATATGTGAGACCAAGGATGCCTGAAGCCCAGGACAGGCAACCACAAAGCCTCTGGTATTTCTTGACCAACAGGCACTTGTCTGTTTGGAGGTCTTTCTTGTTCACTGTCTTGTCTGTTTGGAGGTACTCCAGGTTCTTATGGTCTGTACAGACAGGAAAGGGTTGCTTGGCCAGAAAAAAGCGTGGGTGTAGTGATGGAACTATAGCACTGGATGAACTTACAATAAAAGTTGTGAAGCCCAGGAGTTGTTGAAGCTGCTTACGGGTGTTGTGCATGGCCATTCCCTCACTGCCTCTATCTGGTTGGGGTCCATCTGTCTGCTGCCGGTGGAGAATATGAATCCCAGGAAGGTGGTTCTGGAAATGTGGAACTTACACTTCTCGACTTTCACATACAGATGGTGCTGGAGCACAGAACAGACAAGACGGATGTGTTCCCCAAGGAAGAGGGAAAAAATGAGAATGCTGAGGACATCACTGATGAGTGCCTGGAACACTGGCGGCATTTTTGTGAGGCCAAATGGCATGGTACTTCTAGTGGGGGTTTGAACACCCCTTCTCTGATGTGGACAAGATGGTAGGCATTCCATTCAGCCTGGTAAACACAATGCATAGGGTGTGAGTGACTTGTCCTACTTGCACTTCATGGCTTCCATTTTGGGTGCCATCAGGTGGTGCTGCCGGCCTCATGGGGTCATGGTTCCAGAGTTTTGATGGCACAGTCATATGGTCTCTGCAGAGGCAGAGATGAGGCATTGGCCTTACTGAAGAGCATACCCAGATCATGTTAATGGGCATAGCAGTGAGTGTCCCAGTCCATGTCTCACCTGCTAGTCCAGTCAATGTGGGGGTTATGCTTCTGGAACCAAGGGAAACCATGACAGAAGCATGAGATGATGGGATAACTAGGGAGGATAGCCATTCTTAGTGAAGCTCCACGACTGCAGACAGCAGGGGTTCAGTTCTCAATGTCCAGTTGGCAAGGTAGCTCCTCATCCAGAAACTCAGAGTCTGCACCAAAATCCAAGAAAGCAGGTAACCTGTGGCTCCAGTCGTTGACAGTAATGTAGACTCTTAACAGTGGTTTGGAGGGGACTGTGGCTGGTGGGTTCACCACTGGCTCCTCCTTTAATGGCGAGCCCTACCTGGCAAAAAAGAGTGTGATGTGTCTGGCATCGTCCCAGTATATATCAGCAGGAGGCAGTTGATGACAGTCGATCTCTATGAGCTGGTTATAATGCAGAGGAGGATTAGAAGGACTTGTAAGACAAGAGTTTTCGGTGGTGGTGATGATGGCCTAAGAAAGCGTGTAGTTGATTGGGGTGCCAGGTACATCGAGGTAGTCCACTCGGCTCTGATGGCAGCTTGCAGGTGGCAAGCCTTGACTTTAGTGGCAAACCCAATATAGAAAGCATAGTTTAAGGCGGTAGTGTTCCATCTGCTGTCAGCTGCTGCTGTATGAAAATTCACTATGAACTCAGTGACTGAGTGGTTGCCCTGGATCATCTCGAATAACACTTGTACATTGTCTTGCTGGGCAATGGTGGTGACAAAGACCTTGCACAGCTCTCTGGAGAAGGCCTCTTTGGAAGTGTCCTGGCTTTCTATGCCTTTTTGCACTTCACTTTCTTCATGTGTTCAATACTTTTTCCCTGTTTCAATACTTATTTTACCTGCCGTATGGCTAGAGGCCAGAAGGACGTGCATATACCCCAACTGTAATGCAACTCACGTTGGGTTGTAAGGGCCCACCTACTGTACAATGTTTTTCAGAGTGGATAAAAGATCAATCTCAACCCAAGGAGAAGCCATCATTTAAGAGTTTGTCCAGGAATTATGTTTGATATTTCTTCCTATGTGAATAGTATAAATGTCTGAGTGTTTGAGAAACAGTTTGAGAAACGTTTTTCATGTTCTCATGATCATTTCCTACTTAAAAAAAAAAAATATATATATATATATATATATATATATATATATATATATATATATATATATATATATATATATATATATATATATATATATGAGATGAACAGTTTTGTTTCATTTTGTATATTTAAGTGTATGTTTAAAGGAAGTGACAACACATAAAAATAACCCATGGTCATGCAGTATTTGCAGAGCTTTAATAATTAAAAAAAAACAAATAATTTGCAAACAAATTGTGTTAATGCTTTGGCTAAATAACATTAAAAAATCAGTATTTGGTGGAATAACCCCGATTTGCATGCGTTTTGGCATGCTCTCCACCAGTCTTTCACATTGCTGATGGGTAACTTTATACCACTCTTTTTGCAAAGAAGCAAACAGTTCAAGGGTTCAAATCTGGAGATTGGGCAGTGGTTTTTTATTTTTTTCCAGAGCTGTATATATATATATATATATATATATATATATATATATATATATATATATTTATATATATATAGCATGATATTTTCTATGTTGATGAATTTGATTTGATTTGATTTGATTTGTGGATCCTTTGGATAAAATTGACTTTTTAAAAGGTAAGACATCATGTTTTGGTCATAAGCTAAGGTTTCAGAGCTGTCATCATTACAAAGTATAAAAGGTTAAAGGAAAAATTAGTGCTACAACGTTGCATGTTTGTGGACCAGTATACCATGTAATAGAGAATACTTTAAAGTTAATTGAGAAACATGCAGGATGCTTAGGTCCTTAGGCTGCACCCATAAGCAGAGCAAATTTTTCTGTGCATTCATCCTAGTATCTCTAGGTGCGTTTACATGGACACTTGTAATCTGATCGTAACAGGACTAGAAGCACAATCAGATTAAAAAAGTGTCATGTAAACATGTCAATCAGATGGAAATTGCCACATCTGATTAAAATTTCAATCGGATGGTAAGGGGTGGTTTAAACCATTTTTAGTCCAATCGAGAGGACATGTAAACACTTAATCGGATGGAATATCTTCCTGGAAAGTTCTGCACATGTGCAATAACGCAAGAATGAGCACATGTGCAATGACGCAAGAAATGTTGTCGTAGGTAAAATGGCGGGCACTAAGCAAAACGGCGGGAATCCTGTTTTCGTGGACTGTGCGCATGTCAAAATATCTAATCCGATTCTAATCATGTGTCATGTAAACATGCATAACAATCTGATTACTTTATACCGCGTTCATGTAAACACTACAATCGGATTCGTCAATCTGATTGAATTCAGTCCGATCTGATTAAAAAGTGTCCATGTAAATGCACCTACTGTCTGGACTAGCAGTGCATTCAAAATTCCCTTAAAAAGCCTGGAACCCAGATTGAAAGGTTAAACCAAAAGAAGAACGACTCAAATTTTGTTGCTGTCAAAGTTTCTCAGTTCTGTCCATTTTGTTCTGTTGTTTTTTGTACGTTTGGTCTGAATCATTTGGAATGTTTAAGGAAAGAGGCAGAGCGCCCCCCTTTGTTTGAAAACATAAAAACCCTCTCAATGCTTGCACCTGAGCCCCAGAAAACTGTGGGTCACCAGTGAGCGGTAATGAAATCCACTGTGAGCTCCAACTCCACATGCACACAATTCCTATGGAAGTCATTTACACTTCAAAGCTCTGAGCAGCATGTGTGTATCCAAGTCTAAACACACCCATACACAAACAAATGCTTCACAGCTTCCTCTCCTGCTGCCCCTCTCACCATAAGATATCACACACATACACATACTCTACCTGACTACTGATCTGCTCCTATCTCTCTCTCTCTCTCTCTCTCTCTCTCTCTGTGTCTCTCTTCTCTTTCTCTCTCACCCCCCTCAACGCACACACATTCACCCACCCACCCACACACACACACAAACACACACCTTCTCATGTACACCTCAGTGTACCCATATATGTGTTTTCCTTTCATGATATTTACAAAAAGACAACCCTTCAGCTTGATCTTAATTCTAGCAGGAACATGTTTAAAAGATGTGTACAAATGCAGACTTTATCTGCTTTCCCCACCTCTGGCTATCTTTCCCTCAATTTTACTTTCTCACATGAACTCTGGCACTCATTCACAGCCTACACTACTACCCATATATTCACACACACACACACACACACACACACACACACACACACACACACACACACATGCAAACCCTGTGGGAATTTCTTTCCTTGTCTTGAATAGCTCTGTGTTAACAAAGCATAAATTAACACTGGGTTTTCCCAGATATACTGTAGCTCATATCTAATTCTTGAGTGCTATGACAGCAGCCATATTATTACCAATCCTAATGATATACTGCACCCTCTCTTGTGCTTTGTCTATCTAAAGTTTCCTGTCTATTTTTTTTCAATGTTCCCAAGAAACCAAAATGTTTCCCAACATAACATGCATAATGTACATACATTAATGCACATAAAACCCAACATATTACATTGACAGAACATTTCTTGTGTTAGCCACATTTGAGTTACAAGATAGATGGCAGGGAGTGTTGTTTGCTAAAGGTGTAAATATAAATAAAGACCCAGAGTAAGGTTAATTTCTTATGTGAATCTTTAGCCTACTGGAATTTAGGACAAACAGTTCTATCACCAAGGAAGGACTGTCTATATCATTAGCAATGTTGGTGAGTTAGAAATATTTTAAGATTTTAAAATATTATTTAAATTAAAAATTTTCTTTTTAAGGATTAAAATTAGTTCAGAGACAACATTTTGCAATAGACTATGCATTTTAAAAATGGTTACAGTTTTATTATTTATATATTAACACTTAAGTAATGCTTTCATAACAAAACCTGTTAAAAAAATGTATGTGCTAATCCCTAGCATATCAGGAAATAATTAAGATTAAACATTATTACTCAATTGAGTTATATTTGAAGTTGTGTAGGTAATAGGGGAAAGTTGGGTAGGTAATATTTTGTTTACTCATTCTGTAAAATAATCATGTCTAGCAATTCTAATAGGGTTATCTAATAAGATCATGTACATGTCTGTCTGGAAATTGTAGTTTATAAGGTAAGTTTTATACCCTTTTTAATATTTGTTTTCAAACAATACTAATTCAAAAGTAAACCCTAGCACATAATTTTACAGAATATTACTGGTATTAGTACTATAGTATTATTATTAGCAGTAGTAGTAGTAGTAATAGTAGTAGTACTGTTATTAGCAGTATTGGAAGTATAATAATAATAATTACTGATTTCCCATACAATCATTTAAGGAAAGAAAATCATCTGGAAAGAATCCATCCACAGCCATCCATGCCTCTTCAGTAAGATACTTATTGCTATCTAGGGGTTGTTTTTTCTTTATCTATAAGCAAATTGAAGCTTGCAATTGTTTTGCTAGGCTAACTACTTTTTGCATTTCTGTTGTTTAAGGAGATGGAGGCTGAGGCTGGAATAACAAAGCACTTGGGGCTAGTCAAGTTTGGAATTCAGTCATAGAATATAAAAATGTAACATCTGGAAACTTTTTTTTTAACCTGAATCTTTTGTTCAAAACCACTGAAGCCTCTCAGCCATGATGCTGCTATACCTTAACTTTCTTAAAATTAGCTTTAGTAGCATCACTGGCCATTTTTGTTTCAGTTCTGTTGGCACCTTTATTTCATTGAGTTTTCATTAACTCTCTTATTTATTCAGTTTCAATTGCTAAGCATGAATATTGTGCAATGCCCTTGATGGTTCTAGTTTGGACGCAAGTCCTGCCAGAGCATCTGATTGCTCACTAGTAATCCTGGAAAAGCATGTCAGACACAATCTTAAAAACAAAATGGATTACATCTATTCTTCCAACATACATATACAGCATGTTCAAAAAATTTAGTCTGAATTTCAGCTGAGAAAACACTGGTTCTTTAATCTTTAAACTCAACATGAAATTTCCGTAAGCATATATAATGAGGACTGGCATGAAAATTGTTGTGAATAAGTGTATATTTATTTCAGCAACTGCAGGAAATGCATTTATATTTGAATAATTACAACCCAAATTCCGGAAACAAAGATAACATAAATGTTTAAATTGAGAAATTTTACAATTTTATGCACAAAATGAGCTCATGTTTACCATGATGTAGCATCTCCTTTCCTTTTTAAAACAGTTTGAAGACGTCTGAACACCGATTTTAGTTTCTGGAGTTTTGGTGTTGGAATTTGGTCCCATTCTTGCCTGATATAGGTTTCCAGCTGCTAAAGAGTTTGTGGTCGCCTTTGACGTATTTTTTGTTTAATGATGCGCCAAATGTTCTCTATAGGTGAAGAGACTGCAGGCAGGCCAATTCGGCACCCGGACTCTTCTACTATGAAGTCATGCTGTTGTAATAGCTGCAGTATGTGGTTTTGCATTGTTCTGCTAAAATACACAAGGCCTTCCCTGAAATAAACGTGGTCTCAAGGGGAGCATATATTGCTCTAAAACCTTTATATATCTTTCAGCATTCACAGTGCCTTCCAAAACATGCAAGCTGCCCATACCATATGCACTTATGCACCCCATACCATCAGAGATGCTGGTTTTTGAACTGAAAACTGATAACACACTGGAAGGTCTCCCTCCTCTTTAGCCCAGAGGACATGGTGTCCATGATCGCCAACAAGAATGTCAAAATGTCAAATGTCAAACTGGAGGCCTGAAGACCACAGGCATCCAACAAAGGTCTTCAGCCTTATCCCTTACACACAGAGATTTCTCCAGTTTCTCTGAATCTTTTGATTATGTTATGCACTGTGATTTGCAAAGCCTTTGTAATTTGACATTGAGGAACGTTGTTTTTAAAGTATTACAATTACAAAGTATTAATCTTTTTATGCACTCTTTTATAGATTGGAGAGCCTCTGCCCATCTTTACTTCTGAGAGACTCTGCCTCTCTAAGACATCCCCTGATGTCAATTAGCTTAATTAGTTGCTAGATGTTCTCCCAGCTGAATCCTTTTAAAATTTCTTGCTTTTTCAGCCCTTTGATACCCCCATGCCAACTTTTTTGAAACCTGTAACCGGCATCAAATTTGAAATGAGCTCATTTGGTGGATAAAAGTGTAAAATTTCTCCATTTAAACATTTGTTATGTTTTCTATGTTCTATTGCGAATAAAATATTGGCTCATGTGATTAGAAAGTCTTTTAGTTTTCATTTTATTCAAATTTAAAAATGTCCCAACATTTCCAGAATTCAGGTTGTAATATTGAGCTAACAATGTGGATGACACTAAATTTGAGTTTTATATTTTACCCATGTTAGCAAGAGTTATGTCTGACAAAATTAGTACAAAACAAATTGCTAGGCTAAATATATATACGTGATTCAAACAACTCAAACAGTAAGATACTCATCAGTAGTAAAAGTAATAATAGATAAAAGACTAATAGTAAAATTAAAGTGAAAAAATTAAGATATAATTCTTACCATTTGTTCAAAGAAGCAATCAAATCTTTTTTTTTTTAAATATCTGTCAACAGATTTTGCAAGCTATGCATGAAATTACTCAGCTGTGTTCATTTTGCTGTTTTCAATTTAATGATTGTTTGTTCTTTCAAGTTAGACATCAATAGACTGTAGTTGCTTAATTAAAAATTGTGATTCTTTTAAGTGAAATTATGGTTTCATCAAAAGAGGTCATAGTGTCATCTTACAGTAAATGCCTTCTTATGATTTATGGCATCTTGATCCCACATCACCTGTTCCTTCTCTTTTGAACATCTTTCACAGGAGTTTGACCTGACCTGTTGTGTTTCGTTGGGGTTGTCTGTTTCCTCAAATTGAATGACATTTTGTTTAGCTAATGCATCTTTATAATCTTTTGTCTGGGGTTAAACAATGCTTTAACAAACTTCTAGACTTTAGAATCAGAAATCAGAAAAAGTACAGCAACGGGTCAGCAAAGAGCACTTTACAGTACTAGGAATGTGCTCTTTGCTGACCCTTTATAACTATTATGCATATCAAAATATTGTAAGGTTTTAAAATGTCCAGTTTTTGAACCTCATGAATATTTTCCATTTATCTGAAAACATTTGAGCTCTTTATTTGGTATGTATGAGTTATCCTAGCTATGAAATGTTACAAATTAAATTTAAGTGCTCAAATGAATCTTATTACACAAAGATCATGAGCTAAACTTTTAATCTGGTAAACTTTAATCCTGTGTATCATGGGAAAAGCAAGTTTTACTGTCTCTTATCTCTTTAAGTATCTGTAAAATTAGCACATTAAATGTGCTGCCATCTTGCCTAGGAGCAGGGTGCAGACTGAGTTGACTACTTGATGTTGTCATATCTGTTAACAGGCACAGTTGGTAATATAAGATGTGATAAAAGACTTAGGTGTGGCAAAAGGTTTTAAATAGATGTAGATGAAATGTCGATAGTCTTGATGGGGTGCTTTATGTTTAAATACTCAATGACTCTGTTTAGCAAGACTTGTATAAGCACTGTGAAAACTGCAATTAAAAATGCAGGAGCAGAGAACAAATATTTGTACTGTAATCTCAAATATATAAAATCCATTAATTATTACATAATGTATACATCAAAACATACACAGCACCGTGGTCCCTGAGGTCATACAGCTTTGCTGCTATGACCAAAGTACCATAGTATCTTACCCTAGAGGCATTTTCCCTGTAATGATTGTATGTGATGTCTTTAATAGGATTGAAGTGAATGAGGATTAGAGCATAGGAATAGAGCAATTTAAATCTATATCCCCATTAAACTGACATCATCAGTTGAAACCTGTAGATCATGGGTGTTGAGTCTTATTATGAAAGAAAATGAGGGGGTTTAAAAACTTGAAGGTGTGTACATTATGACTGTGTATGGGAGAAAGTGATGGGGTGTCTTTCAGATCTTCTAAATCCTGCCCAGTCTTTGCTTCAAAAATGCCCTTCCCATCCTGAGAAATAAGTAGAGACACAAAGTAAAAGAGAGATCAAGAGAAGAAGCATACTTCAATCCCAGTGCTTTGTATTCACTCAGTCACTTAGTGACATTTTATTACAGAGAGTGACACACACCTTGCTTGTAATCTCCATATGGGCTAATATCTTTCAGTTTGTTTCATTGACATTTCTATTCAATGTAGCCATGTTAATGACTAACTCTCAAGTGTAATGAAGTTGGATGGTTACACACATGGTCAACAGACTGTGTACACATTGTCTATTCAAAGTACAAACTGCACAAAAGGACAGATGACAAAAACTTAAGTTTAACTGTTTCATGTGAAGATCAATCATTTTTCTTAGGCATAATATTATGATATATGAAGTACATTTTATTATGAACAAAAATATAAACACGTTATTAATGAATGGAAAAATTAAATCAGTTTTAATAAACTTGCCAATTTTAAAGGTATAATCTGGCAAAAATGCTAGTCTTTTTCTAACAGTGAAAGAAAATTGAATAAAATTAAAATAGAAATTCATAAAGCTTTACTCTCTGCTAGATTTTGAGGCCATGTTAGTTTCCATTCACTGCCACCCATTTCAAACATATAATTTATTTGATAGATGTGCTTATGCCAAACACATTCCATATATCAGTACACTTTTGTCTTTGCTGTATGATAATTATTCATGTTTCCGGTTATATAAAAGTCACTAAAAGAGGAGTGACCTGAGTGGAAACAAAACTACAAAAGAGATTCTTGCATAACAATCTTTACTGTCTATGTTATTTTATAACTCTTATCAACCGTTGATCACAAGGTGAACCAGATTATCTGCTGTGAATGGTACTGCTATAGGTGTCCCATTTCCAGTTCCTGTGTTCATAATAAGCCTGTCTAAAGAAATACATATGCAGCCATTCATTCCTTAATTAATCTGACTGCTAACAACTTGTCAAATTATGAAATACAAATACATCTTGCATAGTGTAACCAATATCTGTGACTGGTGAATCAACTTGCCAATTTTCCTTAATTGAAAGGTCTTACTAAATAATATTTTAGTTAGTAATATCTTACTAAAATAAACTTTCAATCTCAATCTTTTTCTCTGTCTCTCTCAAAGATAATGCCTCAGTGAAACATACAACTTACAACTTTTCATACAAAAACAAATGAGCAACAATCAACCGCAGCTTATCAGCAATTGCAAATTATCAATTGTTTTTAATATCTTATACAAGAATTGTGTGATAAAATCACATTTGAAAAATAAAACTACACATGGAAAAGTGTGTGAAATGAACTGCAAGTGTCTAACAAAACCACAATGTGCCAAATGAAAAAGGGAGTCATGGAGAATGATAAAGTAAAGAATGATGATCTACACCTGTGTGCGTTTTATGGTCTATTTATATGTGTTTCTTTTGCTCGTCAGTAGGTGGCTGGATGGCATATATAGACGGAACTTACCATATCTGTCATGATTTGACCTGAGCTGAAATTCGGCAACAATGTATTTTACATTTACAGCATTTGGCAGACAGCCTTATCCAGAGTGACTTACATTGACTTACACAGAGTGGCCCAGCAGTTACAGACATGGCTATGCCTATCCCAGCTAAAATGGATATATGCTGAAACTTAGGAATACACCCTGGATGTTAGTCAATCACAGATCTATATTTTATCATTACCAACATTAAGTGTTAAAATGTCTGTACGTTTTCCTGTTCATCCAACAAATACATACCACACTTAGAATCTTTTTTGATACTGTATGCATTTTGCTTCATTTAAACAATAGCAAACTGCAGAACATCCTAGATATATAACTGCCTCTCCGAGAATAAATGGTAACTCTACCTTCTACTATTACATAAAACAAAATAGCAATCAAATCTAAAGATGGTAAGGATAAGGTATACATAGAGTATACATAAGGCATATATTATACATAAAGTATAAAGTAGGGTTATACATGATTAGCCAGTATAGCCATGATTATAGTTCATGATTATAGGTCCCATTCCCTTTAAAATTCTACTGCATGCATTTTGGTTGCATTTGCCTAGGGATTTTATTGGCCCATGGGCTTTGGAGTTCTGAGTTAAAAAATAAAAAACTTTTTTCTTTCTATTTCCAAAATAAGAACAAAATATGTTCAGTGTTTTAGCATTGTTGTATAAACTTTAAGCCCATTCTCTTGTAGCTGTCATGCCATAGAGTAAATTATCCAGGTGGAAATTTACATCACTGAATCTACAGAAAAAATAGATATGACATAGCAGAAGCACATTAGGAGCAAACATAAGTCATCATAAATCAACCTGAGTGTGCAACCATGGATCATAGTCTGATAAGGACTTATCAGCACAATTAAACCTGAGGCATAATAAACTACCCATTTGCCAGTGTAGACGTGAGCAGATAAGAGTTCAGAGAAACAATTGCCAATATGATTACTCCTTTTTTACCGTAAGCATTGGCCAATCATGTCATCTGACTGTACACCATCAAGATCCTCCTTAGTTCTTAAGCCTTGCACCAACAGTTCTCCCTCAGTTGACAGGATACTTTGCTTTGAAAGACTACTGATCACAACAGTAAGAGGAAAATAGCAGAAGAAAACTACCAGAAACTGCCACTGCTGAAACTTAATTTAGAAGCAGTAAACTTTTAAAAGGGGATACAATGGCAAGCCATTTGTGGCTTTGCCTTCCAGTAATAGTCTGCACATATGTGGCGATCACTGAAGCATCATTAAGGTATGTTTAGGTATATATATATAGTTATAGTTATACAATCATTTCATGTGAAAATATTGTATAGTAATTTTTTGCATTTCCACAGTAAGTCTTCAATTAATCTTCCTGATTGGAGGCAGAATGCAGGTAAGAATTTAACCTTTACACTTTTTTTGTTTGTTGTCTGATATATTTGTCTAAAATATATTGTATCACTGACTTGGTGATTTATTTAACAGGTAAAAAAGTTGGTCCTGGTTTGTTCTTCCACTCATTTCTTAATATTTTTCTCCAATGCTTGTATTTGTTTAGATTATATTACAAAGTGTGACTTTAACAGTGATGAATCTCCATTCTGTGACTGGAGTCAGGAGGGGTTAATCAGAAGCCCAGCAGGACATGGTAAATTGTACTTGTAATTGTATTGTCAAAAAAACATTTTTGACAAATGCTATAAATTCCCATTTTCATTGTGCAGACACACTGCGTGACATTAACATTTAAGAAACTATTCCATATAATTTAATGTGTATAGACAGTTGTCTTTTGAATCTGGTTAATACATGGAATGATTAATAGATTAGGTAATTCTCAATAATACATAATTAATAGATATGAACAAATTGTAATGTTTTCAGGAATTTACAATTTGACAATTAAATGTTTATAAATTCATTAATGACATTGCTATCTTTTATATACAGTATACCATATTATCAATTACATATAATTAGTTATTATTTATTATAATATAATATAATATAATATAATATAATATAATATAGAATCATTATGAAATTATGATTAATCATTACAAATTTGAGAATCAGTAATTGTAAATCAGTAATAAACAGAGGTGGACGAAGTACACAACTTCCTTACTTGAGTGAAAGTACAAATACTACTGGTCAAACATTACTCCATTACAAGTAAAAGTTGTAAAGACAGATTTTTACTTAAGTAAAAGTACAGAAGTACATGTTTTTAAAAGTACTTAAGTATCAAAAGTAAATGTCAACGCATTGTTTTATTATTGTTGCATTGTTGTATGCAACAATCATAAAACAAGGTACTTACAGTACCTTTTGTAGCAACCTAGTGAATATACTGACCAGTTTGTAGTATCTGTGGAATTAAGAGCTTTTAGAACGTTACAAAACCTATAGAAATTAAACAACTGAATTGACAAAAATGACAGGTATAATCATTTTCATTTTTAATTTAACACTCCTACCACCCCCAACAAAAAAGTACAGGTATATCTCAAAAAATTAGACTATCATGAAAAAGATCAGTGATTTTTATCACTCAGTTTTATCACTCAAGTGAAACCCATATATTATATAGATTCATCACATAGAGTGAAATATTTCAAGCCTTTATTTCTTGAAATTGTGATGATTGTGGCTTACAGATAAGGAAAACCCAAAATTCTGTGTCTCAGAAAATTAGAATATTACATAAGATCAATAAAAAAGGATATTTCAAAGAGAAATGTCAGACTTCAAAAAGTATGTTCGTTTCTATGTACTCAATACTTGGTTGGGCCTCCTTTTGCATCAATGTGGCGTGGCATGGAGGCAATCAGCCTGTGGCACTGCTCAGGTGTAATGGAAGCCCAGGTTGCTTTGATAGCAGCCTTCAGGTCATCTGCATTGTTGGGTCTGGTGTCTCTCATCTTCCTCTTGACAATACCCCATAGATTCTCTATGGGGTTCAGGTCAGGTGAGTTTGCTGCATGAAATCAGCATCTCCATAAAGCTTGTCAGCAGAAAGAAGCATGAAGTGCTCTAAGATTTCCTGGTAGATGGCTGCGTTGACTGTGGACTTCAGAAAACACAGTGGACCAACACCAGCAGATGACATGGCAGCCCAAATCACTGACTGTGGACACTTCACACTGGACTTCAAGCAACATGGATTCTGTGCCTCTCCACTCTTACTCCAGACTCTGGGACCTTGATTTTCAAATGAAATGCAAAACTTACTTTCATCTGAAAAGAGGACTTTGGACCACTGAGCAACAGTCCAGTTCTTTTTCTCCACAGCCCAGATAAGATGCTTCTGACATTGTCTCTGGTTCAGGAGTGGCTTGACACGAGGAATGCGACATTTGTAGGCCATGTCTAGGATTCGTCTGAAGCTCCTCCAAATTCTTGAATGGATTTTGCCTGAGAATCCTCTCAAGGCTGTGGTTATCCCTTTTGCTGGTGCACCTTCTCCTACCACACTTTTTCCTTCCACTCAACTTTCTATGAATATGCTTGGATACAGCACTCTGTGAACAACCAGCTTCTTTAGCAATTACCTTTTGTGGCTTACCCTCCTTGTGGAGGGTGTCATTGACTGTCTTCTGGACAACTGTCAAGTCAGCAGTCTTCCCCATGATTGTGTAGCCTACTGACCCAGACTGAGAGACCTTTTAAAAGCTCAGGAAACCTTTGCAGGTGTTTTGAGGTAATTAGCTGATTAGGGTGTGACACCATGACTTTCCAGTATTGAACATTTTCACAATATTCTAATTTTCTGAGACACAGAATTTTGGGTTTTCCTTATCTGTAAGCCATAATCATCACAATTTCAAGAAATAAAGGCTTGAAATATTTCACTCTATGTGATGAATCTATATGATATATGGGTTTCACTTTCTGAACTGAGCGACAAAAAATATTGACCTTTTTCATGATATTCTAAATTTTGAGATGTACCTGTACGCATCTATGTGTATCCACTCATGCACATTTCAATCAAATGGTCTGTAAATGAAGCCTGGTCAGAAAAAAAAATCTAACCTGCTTTAAAACCCAGCTACACAACTGTAGTTGTACAACCACCCAACAGCAACACTGCTTTAACAAAGAGTTATATATATTTCCACAATTCATTTACACCGTTTTAATATGCATTTACACCATTGTCCAGGCTCCTCCCTCCTGTGTACAATGCGTTGTGGGCAATATTACCCGTTAGAGTGTGCACTGTTCTGCACTTTCGACTACTATTTCTACCGGAAGTAGTAGACCATCCAGGAATTTTTGGAATACTCTTTTCAGTATACTACGATTTGGGGCATACTAATTCTATTTTTGAATACTATTTAGGACACATAGTATAAGAATTTGGACACAGCATACGTTTTTGTGTGTTAACTAACATCATTACCAATGCATTGGTGGTGTATAATATACAAAGCATATATTCATCCATTTTGTCAGCAATTGATCAGTTGAGCAATTGAGTTAAAAAAATTATGGAAAACCACTGAACTTTACAACACATGATGCTACAAGAGTGAAAAAAACTCATCCTATGATTAATGTAACTACTTTCTACTCAGTGACCTTGACAGAAATGTAGTGGAGTAAAAGTAGAGTATTTGTCTTTCAAATGTAGTGAAGTTAAAGTAAAAAGTATCCAGAAAAAATAATACTCAAGTAAAGTACAGATACTCAAAAAGTGTACTTAAGTACAGTACTCAAGTAAATGTACTTCTTTACTGTCCACCTCTGGTAATAAAATATACTTCATATATACAGATTCATATAGATACATATATCTTCATATAGATACAGATTGCAATGCGGTGTGGTGCAATGTTGTGTTTCAAAACCAAGAGCCTGAATGGGCAAACCAATTGAAAACTTGTGGCAGGATGATAGAAAATTGCTGGTTGATTTCAAAATTGATCATGGTTGAAATATTAGCATGTGCAATGTTGCCAAACAGAGTGGGACATTTTTTCACCTTTTAGTGTTGTGGTAATTAAATAGGAAAATTTTGGTTTCAGTCACCTCTGATCACAGGTTAGCTTATAGTACACAATAATACAGCTGATAGTTGATTAGCCTGATTCTGACCCCAAAGTAATGCAGTAAAATAATTGGTTATATATTTGAGTGCTATGTGAGTGCTATGTCCTTATACATGCTAGTTTTACTCACTAATTCTACAAATACTATGGTGTCATGCTAAGATGCATTTTTATAAATTATAAATACTTTACTCAAGATATATGTTTTTGTTAAATTCATTATTTAAAGTAAACCCAAACAAAATATTTCAAAATGATTTAACAAAATATTACAAAATACTTTACTTTATAATTTTAAACCCAATTTAATTATTTAGCCATCAGTTTTATTTTGTCCAAATACAAAATGGAAAGGAATTTCAGAAAATGCTCAGATAAGACACCTAGAGTCTTATTTGATGGGAACACAGAAATCATTAAAAGTATCTAACAAAATATGTTTATTCTGTTCATTGTCCTGTGCATTTCAGAGAAATTCTACCTCTCAAGAGATCTAATGAGCCCTGTATCTAGGTTAAAGACTGAGGTTTTTTATCTCTCTGGAGCCTCGTGTCTTGAATTCTGGTATTACAAGCCAGGATATGAGAGCTCAGAACTGAGAGTCCTGCTAAGTAATGATGATGATGCCCTAACACAAATCTGGAGTTCTCTGCATACTGAGGGCCATACCTGGAAGCAGGTCCTCATTCCTCTGAATTACTCAGAGATTCATGTTAAGGTATAATAAATTCAAATTTTATACTCTCACAATTGCAAAAAACATTTTACATTATTTGCTAGCTTTATGAATAGGTGGAATGTCTAACATGTTTATTTTGTCTAGTATTAATATTCTCCTTTGCCTTAGAATATGACAGAGTTCATTCTAAAGCAGTGTTTTTGTTAAAAACATTCTAGCATTCATTTAAATGGCAAAAATCATGGTTGTCAAGTTTTAAGCTAGTGTTACCAATTGTTAAAATGCAAATTACACATACTCCTTAAAATATTTGTTCTTGCCTTCAGATTATTTTTGAAGTAACACAAAGACAGGGAATGGAAGAAACTGTCTTTGACAGGATTGGAATACAGCGAGGACAGTGTGGTGAGTGGATCTGTGATTATATTAATCAGCCATTAATATATGTATGACCCCCACCCCCATTTAGTTCTCTATATTCCTAAGCAATGAGGTGGCAAACGCAGGTAATCATGGCATCAATCAGGGCACTCTTCCCAATGTAAATGTATTAAACAGACCAAAATATTGTAATATACTCAGAATTCTGGTGTGTTATACAAGCAAAGAAAAATCCTATTTATAACACTAAGTTCAATGCAACATTTACACAATAGATAAAAGTTTTGTTACTCATTTAAAATAACTAAATTTTACCACCAACAGAAGGTGTTTATTCTCTATATTCTGAAAACTGTATATAATGCTAAACCACTGTTTTCACCAGACTCCCAGTGCAATCCAGACACTCAGTTCTGGACAGATGAATTCACTCAGTGTACCTGTATTGAAAGTCAGCTGACCTGTACCAAAATTGCTTGTGGGGATGGTCAACCCTGCAGTAAGGCTATTCAGTCCAAAAGGTCAAGTGACTCATTCACATCTGGCACCTGCAAAGTTGCGAGTGACCTGCGATACACCACATTTGATGGGGTCAAATCTCGTTTTATGGGTCATTGTATTCACCTACTGACAGAGGTGTGTGATGAGGCTGGATTGCTTCCATACTTTGTGATGGAGGTTGAGAATGAGCAAATAGGCAAATCATCTAAAGTCCACATCCAGCAGGTGAATTTGAACATACAACATCTAAGAGTGACTCTGCCAAGAAGAGAAAAAAGAAAAATCATGGTGAGTGGATTTGCTGCTTCCATAGGGCCATCTGACCACTACAGTACTCAGAGGGTAATGCAGCTATTGGCTGTATCTTATGACAACCTAACATGACTTAATTTAATGAGGACTACTGAGGTTTATCTCAAGAATAAAGATAATGTTTTTAGTATCATGGTGTCTTCTGGTTGGAATAAATGCCTGAAATTGTGGATTTCATGTAAGCCATATCAAATAACATTCTTAACTAAATGTTTATGAGATTCATATGCCCCCACAAATAATAATTAATATTGTTTAGTATCTTTAAACTTCTATAATAAAAAAGGTAAAATAAAAGACATTTCATTTCATATGAGTCATACATTGTTTGCTGTTCCTGTTTTTGTAGGTAAATGGGATTTGGAAGAAACTACCCCTGAGTCTAGATGAAGGCAAAATAAAAATCAGTGCCTATGGACCAGATGTAGTGCTTCAGACAAACTTCAACCTGTCTGTTTCTTTTGCCAAAACTGGTGCCCTTGAGGTAAGCGTACCAATCCAGTATTCCAACAAACTCTGTGGCATGTGTGGCAACTTTAACAACTTAATGGATGATGATAAGAACATGCCAGACAGATCTCTGGTCAAGGACACCCAGATTTTGGGGCAAAAGTGGAAGAGTGCCAGTTTTTACTGCCAAGACCCCATTGTACCAAGCATGTGTTCAGAATCTGAG
The DNA here is from genome assembly GCF_019097595.1 of Hemibagrus wyckioides. Classification (NCBI taxonomy): domain Eukaryota; kingdom Metazoa; phylum Chordata; class Actinopteri; order Siluriformes; family Bagridae; genus Hemibagrus; species Hemibagrus wyckioides. Next base: position 12,004,795 of record NC_080729.1, on the reverse strand, counting down.
AAACTGGAATATGCAGACAAGTTGTATTGTGGAGTTCTGCTGTCCCAAAATGGCCCATTTGCCAAGTGCTCTTCTTCCCTTGATACTTCAAGCCTCTTCAGAAACTGTATATCTGAGATGTGTACTACTAAAGGAGACCATGAAGCCTTCTGTGATGTCCTGCAGGCAGTTGAAATGTCCTGCAGTGAGGTTGGAATTTCTGTGACTGGCTGGAGAAATGCAACTCACTGTTGTATGTCTCTCAATATTTTCCTTTCTTCTTCACCACAAAGAAAACACATATTTTTAGCTTGGAATTATTGCGTTAATATAATGCCATTTAGGCATCCCTAAATATTCCTGTATGAGCTTTACACTGTAAAAAAAAATCTCATAAAAAAAAACGGTCAAATCACTGGCAGCAGTGGCTGCCAAACAAAAACCGTAAAATTAAAGTAAAATACGTTCATTCAAATAAAGTGCAAAAACAATCATTTTACATACATTTTTCTTAAATATTTTACAGAAAAACACTGTAATTTTACAGATGTTTCCTTTATTATTATATGACATCAAATTGACGCCAAAAAATTATGTCAAAAAACAAGTCAAAAAAGCAAATCAAATTGACGTCAACACACCAAAATAATGACACAAAAGTAATTAAAGTAAGAAATATTTTATTTATCAGGCCCTTTTGGACACTTTCTTAGTCCGAACAGATCCGTTTTCTATACCAGCTTTATTCCTAACTAGGGTCACAGGGATCTGCTAGAGCCTATCCCACCCTGCCAGTCCATCACAGGGTCACACATATAGACAGACAACCACACACTTACTTCTATGTGAGTATTCCAATTTAGAATTACCAACCAACCTAACATACATGTCGAACCCGGGATTCAAACCCAGGACCTTCTTGCTGTTTCACATCTGAAACATGACATTTTTTTGATGTCAACTGAACGTCAAACATTTTGGCCTACATATATTTTAAAAAAACTTTAAGTTTTAAAACTTTAAAAAAACATGCGTTGGTGTAATGACAAAAGTTAACTAAATTTCTTTTTAGAATTACAGAGTTTGAATGTAGAAATACACATACACATACAAATGAGTTTTACTGTAAAATGAAGGTGGGAAATGTTAAAATGTTATTATGGGCATAAACATTTAATATAATAAGCTACTTGTTTAATTACAATTTATTATTGTAATTTTACATAAATTGCTATGTAATTTAAGATAGAAAAAATACAGTTAAAATAATACAGTATTTTTTTGTAAAAAAAAATGAGAATTACTGTAATTTTTCATTAATGGTATAATTTAAAGGTAATATTGGTCATTTTACTGGTTTTTAAATATAATTTTAAATAACGGGAAACTATTGTTAAAATTGAGTTATTTTCTGTAAAATTAGGATTTTTTTTTACAGTGTATGTTTCAACAGTAATTTCAGAATTACACCAATTCCCATTAAATTCACTTTGTTTTAGCAAGTGACAGGAACTCTAAGCATGATATTTAGCAAAAATAAAATAAACATGGCTGTAAAACTCACAGGTTTCAATATGTTCTATTTTAGCTCTGGCCTGTGGGTCTAACAGCCACTTTAATGCCTGCTCCAGTGATTGCCCTGCCACATGTTCTGGCCTGGATGCTGCAGAGGATTGTGGAAGGTGTCAAGAGAGATGTGACTGTGATGATGGCTTGCTGCTAAGTGGAGATAGGTGTGTACCTATGGAAGACTGTGGGTGCTGGGTCGATGGACAGCACTATCAGGTAAATACAGAGAAACAGCAGGAATAGATAAGCCTACAAGTATCATTTTTTACTGCTTTTTTAACACAGCAGTACAACTCTTCCATTTTTGTAACTTTCAGAAAGGAGAGAGTTTTATGGATGACAACTGTGAGAGTCTATGCATGTGTGCAGGCCAGGGCAATATTCAGTGCTCTGCAGTTTCCTGCCTGACCCATGAAGTCTGTAAAGTCGAGAATGGTGTCATAGGCTGCTTCCCTTCCAGTCCAGTAACCTGCAGTGTCTATGGTGATCCCCATTACATCACCTTTGATGGCAAGGCCTATTCATTCCAAGGAACGTGCAACTACACCATTGCTAAAGCATGTGATGCTGGTGCAGTTCAGTTCACACTAACAGCACGGAATGAGGAGCTGAGAAACTATACATCTTCATCTCTGAATTCTGTGGCTCTGGATGTGGATGGCTTTCACCTTGCAATCAGACAGAACAAGCTGGTTTATGTGAGTAGTATTATTTTTGTTATGGTATTAGGTTGCCAGCATATAATTTAGGCTATAGTGTAATATTGCAAATGGCAGAACTAATAACTAAATTTGTAAAAAAAAAATATATATATATATATATATATATATATATATATATATATATATATATATATATATATATATATTATGTATATATATATATACACGTAAATATACCAATCAAACCGGAAATAAACAGTAACTGCATTAATTAGATGACACAAAGTGTTACTAAAAAAGGAAAGACACCCATAATGTATTCCTTTGGGTTATCAGATTCAGAAGTCTATGATCCACTGTTGATCTTTAATCATGACAAAATTAGATGTAATTTTTTTGCCTTTTTCTTCATAGAACAAAATATATAGGTAAGACAGGATGACATTGATATTAATAGTAATGATATTACTATCCACTGAATTTAAAGAATTCTTAATCAAATGTGTATGACAACATGGAATGAATGTGAACACCATTTTTCTGCACACTGTGACTGTGAGGTAGAAGGGATATACTGTGACTTAGACTGTGACAAAACAAAAATACTTTAGAGATAATTATATAGCGGTAGTTAGGCAATATCGTGCCTAACGTGTGATATATTGTCATACAATCTATATACTATCTTAAATTAATATTCAATGTTCAAATGTTTCTCTGTTGATGAAATAGTTCCCAAAAAAATCACAGCTAGAAAGAAAATTGTGTGGCCATGCAATGCATAGATTGACTGATGGCCCATTGTAAATGTATTAACACTATCAATGTTGTTAACTATTGCTGAAATTGGAACTTTATGTATTGAACACAGACAAGTGGAGTGAAACAAGTGTGCCACTTCTGCTATGCAAAATATCAGCACTGTTGGAACACCACTTGTCCAACTAAAAAGTGAACCTGAACTAAGCGTTGTATAATAATAATAATAATAATAATGTAGTGAAACAGAATGATGCTGCCATTGAAATAACACCATGGAAATTCAGGTGTTGAGATCTTAGACTTTTTCTTAGTCTTTTTAGATATTTGCCAACTTCTCTGTATTCTGTATTTCTGTCTCTGCATTAAGAAAAATACTAGCAGCTTTAAATTAAAATAATTTATAAGCTGTCTTGTTGCTACAACCCTCTAGGGACACAACAAAGCTTGAGTCACCATTGGCTAGAACATTTTTTATTTTATTATTATATGACTTTTTACAAGAAAGTCATGAACTGGAACTGAACAAAATAATAATAATAATAAATTAACCAAAACATACTTTATCTGTCTGAATTTTTCTTTATGGTTGCATGTGGATTTAATCTACCATTTCTTACCAAATGGCTTTCTCTTGCCACTTGACTTCAGCCGCTTCTCCACAGCTGATGATGGATAATACTGCTGAAGCTCTGGGCCTTCTGTTGAAATGAGGATCAGGTCTGAAAGGCGTGAGGATATGAGACTGCTGCTGACATATGATTTTATTCTCTTTTGGGCACTGAAGGCTCTTTCGTAGTTGAGTGGCAAAACAAGAAGAATCTGAACAAGATGAAGAATGTTTTGCATCTCATCTCTGTAGGGTTGCTTCGGCATCAGCGTCTGGTACAGGTCCAGGTAGGACTTTAGACACTCGCCTTTTGAAGCGTCTCCATTTGCCACCAATTTCTTCAACGTGACCATTCAGTGAGGACCTTCAGCTCCTTGCTCCTAGTTCAAGTTGTTTTCTGTAATCAGGCCACTTGTCATGGTTGAGTATTGCAAATACTGACATCACAGCTTGTGCTTTTCATCTCCAAGCAGGTTATCCAATTTATCATGAAGGTGTTTCTCACAGGCTGAGCATGCTTCATCTTTTGACTCAGATTGTTCATCAGGCTCTCTCTTTCCCTTCTCATATCAATGCCCTGAAAAGTTGTGGTATAAGCACCAGGAGTTTGCTTTTCCAGACACTGGTTGATGAAAGATTCCATCATAACATCTAGGAGAAGACTGTCAAGACTGGTTAAACAGCTCTCAGCTGTGGCAACAGCACTTGGTAGGACGAGGTCTGCCTTCTGTAGAGTCTGACTTTATGTTGCTATCTCCTGTAGCTCATCAGCCAAGAAATGACAAAATGCAACAAATTGCAGATCCATCAGGGTATTGAAAACATTTTTTCCCTCTACCAGCAATGTCAGCATTGTGACTGGTTTTGGACCAAATTCTCCATATGAATGGCAACAGCTGCATACTTCTCAGCTTGGCTCAAAAGATTGTCTTTTCCTCTCAGGAAACCCTTCATTGCCCTGTCTAAATGAGGTACCCAGCATGTTCCTTTCACTGGCTTTGGTATGTAGAACCTAGATTCAAGTTCTTCACAAACTGTCTTAAGTTCACTGTGGCTCCTTGGGCTGAAATGGTAGGTTTTCCAAATCATGTGCAAGGTGTAATTTGCACAACTCACTAAGCTCACCTCTTTCAAAACCCCAAAAAGTGCCAGCTGCAGCCTGTGAGCCATACAGTGAATGTCTATTAGTTTTGGATTGTCCACTCTCAGTTTTGCAACAACACCAGCTGTTTGGCCCATGTTCACATTTGTACCATCAGCACAAAATCTAACAAGCTTTTGCTTCCAGTCATCTAATCCAAATTTTGACATTGAGGATTGAATTCAGTCAGCCACACCATCGGCATGAGCATGTGACAGCTCTGTGACAGAGACAAGATGATTTACTGGCAACCCATCATGTAAATACCTGACATAGATAGCTTCAGTTTCTGTCACAGAAGAATCTGTTGCACCATCAATCATGACTGATATGTAGTTGGACTTATTTGCCTCTGTATCCTGTAAATCTGTGGCAATATTTGAAAGGAGTTCAGTGCAGCAAACATCATAATAGGTTGGGGAAATGTCTAGGCAATTTTTTTCTGCAGCATAATTAGTGGCTTCCTCTGTGTGAAACTCAATTCCTCCTTTGCGACATAAAATGCTGTATTAATTTTTACAGAAAGCTCACATCTCTCTACGCTGTCACTATTTTTATTTTGAGTTTGGAACACTTTTGTGATCGCAGATTCTTCAGGGTCTTTGCTTGAAGCCATTACACTATTGCGACAAGATGCATATTGTTTGCTGTTTGAGTGCTCTGTGAGATTTTAGTGTTTGAAACTCTGTGACCCTGATACAAAGTCCATTTTACCATCTAAGCTAGGTTTTCAACAACAGTACTTATATATCATAACATTTTCCTCCTCATCATACAAAAAACAATCACAATCTGACAGCCACTAAGTCTGGAACTTTTGTTTTTCCAACAAACTTTTTGATTCGGAATGTTCAGTTCAGCCACATTTCACATGCTTGAATGAGGTTTGCTGGTGCATTCACCGACTAATGTCTGCATAGAACTGGCCTCTTTATTCTTCTTTGCACTTGAAAACAAAAAATTACCAAGCGTTTTCTGTTCAGACTGTAATTTTTGCTTTTTTTCCATCCATTTGCATCCACGGTAAAGAAAGAACACGATCTAATGCGTCAATTCTCTTTACACAGCATGTGAAGCCTTTCTCTCACGTTGAGTGCATGTGTGTCACGTCCGGGACCCCCACCCTGTGCAGGGTTCAAACCCGGACTGCCATGGTGTTGCGTGCACATGCCTGCACGCTGTGGAGATAGAGTCCCATTCAGCGAAGCGCTGCTTTTCTTACATAAAGACAAGACAGAGGGCAGCTAACTTAACACTAGACACTGCGTGGTGTAAAACTGAACATGGCGAGACAAAACCTGAACATGGCGAGACAAAACCTGAACATGGCGAGACAAAACCTGAACATGGCGAGACAAAACCTGAACATGGCGAGACAAAACCTGAACATGGCGAGACAAAACCTGAACATGGCAAAACAAAACCTGAACATGGCAAAACAAAACCTGAACATGGCAAAACAAAACCTGAACATGGCAAAACAAAACCTGAACATAACAAAACCTGAACGTGACAAAACCTGAACGTGACAAAACCTGAACGTGACAAAACCTGAACGTGACAAAACCTGAACATAACACCACAGCACAGTTAACAATCACAGACAAAGACATGAATGCAAGGATCCCTATTTATAGGGAGAGACATTAGGGCTAATGGAATACAGGTGACACACCAGGAATGAGAACAATGGGAAGGGCGTAACACAAAAGACACACAAAAAAGCAGGCTTCCAAGGTTCACCTGCCAGCGCCCTCTCTGGGCCTGGCAGGGAACTGTCCAGCTGTTCCTGACAACGTGTGAGAGAAAGCAACAGAGGGCGCTTAATGCAGACTGAGCAGGGATTGAAATTATTTCTGTGATAAATTTATTGTTTACATCTAACTTAATCACAGGCGAGTAAAATCATAAAGTTTACTAGCCATTGGCTAATTAAAGACATTTTTTAGTCACATAGCGTGAAATTTACTCGCATATGTGAGCAATTTGCAGAGGTGGACAAAGTACACAACTTCCTTACTTGAGTGAAAGTACAGATACTACTGGTCAAACATTACTCCATTACAAGTAAAAGTTGTAAAGACAGATTTTTACTTAAGTAAAAGTACAGAAGTACTTGTTTTTAAAAGTACATAAGTATCAAAAGCAAATAGTAAATGTCAATGCATTGTTTTATTGTTGTTGCATTGTTGTATGCAATACTTACAGTACCTTTTGTAGCAACCTGGTGAATATACTGACCAGTTTGTAGTATCTGTGGAATTAAGCGCTTTTAGTATGTTACAAAATTAAGAAATTAAACCACTGAATTGACCAAAAATTCATTTATAATACTATCACCCCCAACAAAGAAGTACACATATATGTGTATCCATTCATGCACATTTGAATCAAGTGGTCTGTAAATGCAGACTGATCCAACCTGCTTTCAAAACCCAGCTACACAACTGTAGCTGTATAACTACCCAACAGCAACACTGCTTTAACAAAGAGCAAAGCAAAAAGACTTATTTTTATTTCATTTCATAAGTCTGTACCGCTTATTTGATCTATCATTGGGTCATGGGGAGCCTCAGGCGTCATCGGGCACCAAGGCAGGATACACCCTGGATGGAGTGCCAACCTATCACAGGGCACAAACACACACACTCATTCACACACTACAGGCAATTTAGAGACTCCAAGCAGCCTAGAAGCATGTCTTTGGACTGTGGGAGGAAACCAGAGCACCCGGAGGAAACCCACTAAGCACATGAACTCCACACACACAGTGAGCGGGAGCGAGAATTGAACCCAGGACGCTGGAGGTGTCAACGATACTGTCTCATAGATCAATAGCAGAGAGAAATCGTACTATGGTCAAATAAGTCAAACTTAAAAAAGTCTTTATTCATCTTAAGTAGAAGCTGGTTCTCAAAGTTATGCAAATTAATTGCTCCCCTTCTTGGGCTGAAGATCAATCCAGCTGTATGATCAATCCTGCTAAATGGGGCAGTGGTGGCTCAAGTGGTTAAGGCTCTGGGTCGTTGACCGGAAGATCAGGGGTTCAAGCCCCAGCACCGCCAAGTTGCCACTGTTGGGCCCTTGAGCAAGGCCCTTAACCTTCTCTACTCCAGGAGTGCCGTATCATGGCTGACCCTGCGCTCTGACCCCAACCATCCAAGGATGGGATATGCGAAGAAAGAATTTCACTGTGCTGTAATGTATATGTGACAAATAAAGGCTGTTTCAGCTACACTAAAAAGCCTCTCACAGGCTGCTGAGACAGGAAGGGCTGTGTTCAGCTTAAGTGACAGGTTGGATAAGGCTGTATAAGATGTCAGCATAGTCATACTTTCAGCTGTACATGTTAGGTATGCATCACGTTATTTGGATACTTCATGGCACAGGCAATATCCATTTCAAGCTTTTACCAGAAATTAAAAGTATACATACCTCAATATACTTCCACAGGTTGGATGGAGAGTTTTTGTAGGCTGCCATGTGGTTTGTTTTTGGTAAACAAAGCAAACATTTAAAACAAAAAGAATCTTTACTAAAAAACTGGAACATACTGTCTAAGTATGGCCATGGATGTGTGCACTGAAAGTACAGATACACAAAATGTGTACTTAAGTACAGTACTCAAGTAAATGTACTTCGCTACTGTCCACCTCTGGCAATTTGCTTGCATTGTAGAGGGTTCTGCTAAAGCTCTGTAGCCTATTAACTTGAATCTGTTCTGTCTTTTTTTGTAGGTGAATGGAAGCCAAATCACTCTTCCTTTTTCACACAGCACCTCAGTGAGTGTCTCCCAAACAGGTCCATATGTGAAAGTGGAAACAAACTTTGGTTTGAGGTTCCTGTTTAATGGGAATGACCGGCTCTTTGTGCAAGTAGATGAGAGACACAAAGGCAGAATGTGCGGACTTTGTGGAACCTACTCTGGAAGTCAGTTTGATGACTTTTTGACACCTGGTGGCAGTGTTGTCCCATATCCACATGTTTTTGCTAATAGTTGGAATACTCATGACAAGGAATGGCCGTAAGCAGCTATATGTATATATATATATATATATATATATATATATATATATATATATATATATATATATATAATTACTACAAAGTGATAAACGTATTTAACAGCTACAAAGGGTATTACTAACAAGATTCATTTTTATTGACAGTTGTATCAATGGGTCTGAAAATAAACCTAAATGTTCACCTGAGTTGGAGAACAAGGGATTTCAGGAGTGTAGTAAGCTGTTTGGAGAGGACTTCAAAGCCTGCCACTGGTTTGTGCCCCCTCAGATCTTTGTGAACAGCTGTGTGCATGACTTTTGCACCTCAGGGGGAGATCAGACCCAACTATGTACTTCTTTAGAAAATTATGTGGCTGCCTGTGAAGTGTCTGAGGTGTTTCTGGGAGACTGGTGGAAGGGAACAGTCTGTGGTGAGTATAGGCTTATATAAATAATTTTTTTTAATAAAGTTTTTTTTTTTTTTCATTTTGATTAGGCAGTGAACTATTTACAAAGTATGTATATCATTGTGATCATAGGATCATAGATTTTTATTTTTCTCTTTTGACAAAAGCTTGGGTAAATTAAATTCCAATGTTAAAGGAATTCTTGTAGTTTAGAATCAAAGTAATAATGGCATTACAATTGTTGTTAGATTTTGATCATCCTTGTTTATCCTTTAGATGTTCCAACCACACTACCAACAGTAAAACCAAGCACCCCAACACCTTCACAACCCACCACCATAATTTCCAGTGCAAGTAAGACATGGGTCTGTCTGCACTATTAATTTCTCTGTAAGATAATAGCATAGAAAGTAATTGGTCAATGGGTTGGATTACACAGGTTGTTCATGGAGCTGCAACTTTGACCAGGATGAATGTGGATGGGAACAATTAATACAGGACAGTTTTGATTGGACAAGAATGTCTGGATCAACACCTTCTGATTTCACTGGCCCAAGTAGTGATCACACTACAGGAAGTGAGAGAACAGTCTTAAAATGCTTTTGTCTGACATAAATTTAAATTCAAAACATAGTTAATGGGTAATATAAAATCTTGTTTAAGTGTTATTATTATTATTATTATTATTATTATTATTGTTGTTGTTGTTGTTGTTGTTGTTATTATTATTATGGTTTTGTTTTTTTCTTACTACCATCAGGTGGCTTTTACATGTATATTGAGGGTGACGGAGTGTACCATGGTGACTCAGCTCGCATGTTGAGTCCAAAATGCAATACTTTGGGCACCCAGTGCATGACTTTCTGGTATCACATGTATGGTGGGGAATTCATGATGCTTAGTGTCTACCTGTTAGAAGAGAACCGTGCAACCAAAATATGGTCTATAGCCAATAATCAGGGCAACCAATGGCACCTTTCCCAAATTGAGATTAACCCAATAGGACCATTCCGGGTATGTATTGGATATTCAAAATTCTAGGTCTTTCAAACTACAAGTTATTAGTTCTATCAATAGATTTTTAATCTGTGGATATTTAGATCTAACAGTGCAGTCACCATTTCCAATTAATACAAAAATCAATGCATTTACAGTACTCTGTTGTTAATGAATGTTTTAACTTAAGTAATGTGGAATGAATCTAGTTTTTAGTTTTCATATATGTGCATCTTGGAAGATTCATATTAAAATGCATTTACATAAATTGTTTCAGATTATTGTGGAAGGCATAAGAGGTTTAAATGCTCAGTCAGATGTGGCATGGGATGATGTGACCATAGTACATGGAAAATGTAGATTTAGCATGAGGCCAGAGCCTGAGGTGCCATCACCAACCATGTCTATTACTACCTCAGGTGAAGTCTGAACTAAACATTTTCTCAGTGATAAAAAGTATCAAAAGAGTAAAAGTAAAAATGTAAATAAACTATTTAGAAATTAACAGACTGTGTAACTATTCCATAGTTTCTAGTTCATAAGCAGTATATTAATACACTGTGTTAACAATTTTGAATAAGAGAATGATCGTTTGATTTTATTGTTTCAAAATCTTTGTTATATGTTGTATGTATAGTATGTGAAGTTGTTTCCATAATTAATTAACTGTTTTGACAGTGTGTGGAATGGACTGCAATTTTGAGAACAGTCTTTGCACATGGACTCAAATGTTAACTGATGTTTTTGATTGGACAAGACACAATGGTTCCACCCCTACACCAAAGACTGGACCCTTGTCTGATCACACAACAGGAGGTAACCATCCTAATTTACTTTTAATATAACTGAGGATCATTTTACAAAAGAATTTGTATACCGGCCCCTTACTTCACTTTTCTATCACCAGATGGTTACTACCTCTACATTGAGGGTGACAGTGCTGCTCATGGAGACACAGCACGTCTCCTCAGTGAGGAGTGCTCTGATGTACAACCCCAGTGTCTGCAGTTCTGGTATCACATGTATGGCTCAAGCTGGACTATGGGTCTGAGTGTCTACCTATTGCATGGGAATGTGGCTCAGGAGGTTTGGAGAAAGCAAGAGGACCAGGGGAATGTCTGGCATCAGGCTCTTGTGGACATCACACCCCATGGCAAATTCAGGGTCAGTCTGCTCAGAAATGGTATTAATTGCAACTCTTGCATTTATTTATATCAATGTACGATATGGACTATTAATATAAACAGACAACAGTACATCAAGACAAAATAAGTAGTAAACAATATTAATGGTTCTTAAGAAAATAAAATAGTGCACACTATTATTCATAGTCTTGAAACATCCTATACAATAATATTTAAATTCTAAAAGGTAAGAGACATGGAGAATAATTAAAACTTGACATTTCACAATAATAATAATAATAATAATAATAATAATAATAATAATAATAATAATAATAATAATGATGATACAAGTCTTAGATGTCCACAAAGAGAAAATGAATAAATTAAGATTTTTTTGTTTATCACTTAGGTCAACCATGTATCTAAGAAATGCTGCCTGGTTGAAAAACCTCTGCCAATAATGAACCTAATGAATTTAATTTGCTTGCAGATTTTATTTGAAGGACGTAGAGGCCACAGTGATAGGTCAGATGTTGCTTTGGACGACGTGTCATTACAAAGAGGACCCTGTGCAGGTGCATTTTTGTTTTCTAAAGTATTTCAAATATCAGGGTTAGAGATCCGACAAATAAAAGCTCCATACTAATAGCAAGCCACTTGAAGTTTACTGTTTATTAAAATGAGATTGTCATCATTCAAATGTCAACAATGGGGAAACTTTTTTTGCATAATTGTTAATACTCATTTTTTTATGTTAACAGTGTGAAATAATTTTTATTATTGTGCTTTTATTGAAATTCAACAGCTTGAATAAATTTTTCAGACATGCAATATATAATAATTTAAAAGTAATAACAAAATATAGAATAACTACAGATTGCATTCTTATAATTATTATTATTTCTTTTAATGATATTTTTGCTATACAGGTTTACTGAAAGATCCGAATGGTTCATCTGTATCCAAATTGTCACCTATAATCTCTACTGTCAGCAGCACAAGTACACCTCCAGAGCCACCTATAAAAAACACCATAGTCGTGCCGGTTCATAGAAATGACCCTGCACCAGTGAAATCTAAGCTCTCAACTATTTGCAGAATGAACTGCAATTTTGACTACAATTTGTGCACATGGACCCAGTTATTGACTGATGTTTTTGACTGGACGAGACAACAAGGCTCCACTCCTACATCACTGACTGGTCCCTCCTCTGATCACACAACAGGAAGTTAGCATCCTAATTTATTTTTTTCATAGTTATTTTATTTTGTATTTAACATAGTAGTCTAATGCTGAACCTGAAATTTATATCTGTTCCACTATTTCTCCTTCACTCCATCACCAGCTGGTTACTACCTGTACATTGAGGGTGACAGTGCTACTCATGGAGACACAGCACGTCTCCTCAGTGAGGAATGCTCTGATGTACAACCCCAGTGTCTGCAGTTCTGGTATCACATGTACGGCTCAAGCTGGACTATGGGTCTGAGTGTCTACCTGTTGCATGGAAATGTGGCTCAGGAGGTTTGGAGAAGGAGAGAAAACCAGGGGAACACCTGGCATCAGGCTCTAGTGGACATCACACCCCATAGCACATTCAGGGTCAGTTTATCAACTATTTGTAATAGTCTCAAATATTAGAAATAAGCAATTCCAGAAGATTGGAGAGTAATGGTAAATGTCATTGCTGTACCTTGCAAGAAGAGACAAGGGATATGTTATATATTGATAACTTTAACCAGATAAACCAGATTGATTAGATTTGTCTGCTTAGCAAGCTCTAAAATCAGTAAGCCTGAAAATGTGTAATTTTTTTTTAGATTTTATTTGAAGGACGCAGAGGAGACAATGCTAGATCAGATGTGGCTTTGGATGACGTCTTTATACACCCAGGACCCTGTGCAGGTGTTTGTTTATTTTTATAATTTACATCATTGTTCAAGATTTGGGTTAGTCCCATTAAAGGCTTAAGATAAACGAAAGGCTTTTAGGCTAGTTTGAAAAAGATAATGATAATTTTGCAATAATTGGACTCTTATTAAAAGAGTTCCCCAAAGGTGCTTTAATTTTTCAATAATCCTACCTTTCTAAAAAAAGAGTTTAACCAGAAGTACAAACAAAAATAATGTTTATTTATTTACTTTTTTCATTTTTTTTAAAGACACCACATTTCTATTTAGTTCTTTGTTATTGCTGTTTTTGTTCAACAGTGTTTGTTAAATTCTTATTTTCAACATGCGTTGTCACCAGTTTAAATTAAATTACATGGAATTACTATATGACTAAATAAAACTGACACAAAATTATTCATAGTTAATATGAAGCTGAATATATTACAAAATTTATATCTTGCTCTATTAACAAATATTTTTGTTTATTTTAAGCAATTATGTCTTAAATACCAGTGAACAAGAATAAGAAATGTACAGCTAAAAATGATTAAAAGAAACTACCTTTTTTTTTCATTTATCTGCCTCATAGACTTAATAAACCATCAGACTGCTTCACCTGCACCTGAAAAGCCAACACTAATCCCTAAAGTCACCAGTGCAACTACAAAATCTGCATTCTCACCTGTGTGTGCATTTGACTGCAATTATGACAACAACCTGTGCACATGGAGTCAGTTAGCGACAGATGTTTTTGACTGGACGAGACACAGCGGTCCTACATCTACAGCATTGACTGGCCCCTCATCTGACCACACAACAGGAAGTAAGCACCTTATATATATATATATATATATATATATATATATATATATATATTATGTATATATATATATATGTATATATATATATATATATATATATATATATATATATATATGTGTGTGTGTGTGTGTGTGTGTGTGTACTTGCACATTTATATATTTAATTCAAATTATTATAATTACAATAATTATCAAATTATTTATCTTCTGAATAGCTGGTTACTACCTGTACATTGAGGGTGATAGCGCCGCTCATGGAGACACAGCACGTCTCCTCAGTGAGGAATGCTCTGATGTACAACCCCAGTGTCTGCAGTTCTGGTATCACATGTATGGCTCAAGCTGGACTATGGGTCTGAGTGTCTACCTGTTACATGGGAATGAGGCCCAGGAGGTCTGGAGAAAGAGAGAAGACCAGGGGAATGTCTGGCATCAGGCTCTAGTGGACATCACACCCCATGGCAAATTCAGGGTTAGTCTGCTCAGAAACAAATTTAATTACAATTCTGGTATGTGTTTGTGTCCAGGCATCATGTCATCCATTAATATAAACAGACCACAGAATATCAATACTAATGCAATAGTAAAGAATATTAATGGTTCTCAAGAAAATAAAATACTGCACTAATATTATTCATAGTCTTGAAACAACTGATACAATAATGTTTACATTCTAAAATATAAGAGTCATGGAGAATAATTAAAATTTCACATTTCACATTTCACAATAATAATAATAATAATAATAATAATAATAATAATAATAATAATAATAATAATAATAATAATAATAAAATTACCATTCTTAGATGTCCACAAAGAGAAAATGAATGAATTAAGATTTCTTTATTTATCACTTAGGTCAACCATGTATCTAAGAAATGTTGCCTGGTTGAAAAACCTCTGCCAATAATAAACCTAATGAATTTGATTTGCTTGCAGATTTTATTTGAAGGACGTAGAGGCCACAGTGATAGGTCAGATGTTGCTTTGGACGACGTGTCATTACAAAGAGGACCCTGTGCAGGTGCTTTTTTTTTTATTCTAAACTATTTCAAACAACAGGGTTAGAGGACCAACAAAAAAAAGCTCCATACCACTAGCAAGACACTTGAAGTTTTCTGTTCATTAAAATTAGATTTTTGTCATTCATATGTCAACGATTGGAAAACTTTTTTTGCATAATTGTTAATACTCATTTTTTTATGTTAACAGTGTGAAATAATTTTTATTATTGTGCTTTTATTGAAATGCAACAGCTTGAATACATTTTTCAGACATGCAATATATAATAATTTAAAAGTAATAACAAAATATAGAATAACTACAGATTGCATTCTTATAATTATTATTATTTCTTTTAATGATATTTTTGCTATACAGGTTTACTGAAAGATCCGAATGGTTCATCTGTATCCAAATTGTCACCTATAATCTCTACTGTCATCAGCACAAGTACACCACCAGAGCCACCTATAAAAAACACCATAGTCGTGCCTGTTCATAGAAATGACCCTGCACCAGTGAAATCTAAGCGCTCAGCTATTTGCAGAATGAACTGCAATTTTGACTACGGTTTGTGCACATGGACTCAGTTATTGACTGATGTTTTTGATTGGACGAGACAACAAGGCTCCACTCCTACATCACTGACTGGTCCCTCCTCTGATCACACAACAGGAAGTTAGCATCCTAATTTATTTTTTACGTAGTTATTTTATTTTGTATTTAACATAGTAGTCTAATGCTGAACCTGAAATTTATATGTGTTCCACTATTTCTCCTTCACTCCATCACCAGCTGGTTATTACCTGTACATTGAGGGTGACACCGCTACTCATGGAGACACAGCACGTCTCCTCAGTGAGGAATGCTCTGATGTACAACCCCAGTGTCTGCAGTTCTGGTATCACATGTACGGCTCAAGCTGGACTATGGGTCTGAGTGTCTACCTGTTGCATGGAAATGTGGCTCAGGAGGTTTGGAGAAAGAGAGAAAACCAGGGGAACACCTGGCATCAGGCTCTAGTGGACATCACACCCCATAGCACATTCAGGGTCAGTTTATCAACTATTTTTAATAGTCTAAAATGTTAGAAATAAGCAATTCCAGAAGATTGGAGAGTAATGGTAAATGTCATTGCTGTACCTTGCAAGAAGAGACAAGGGATATGTTATATATTGATAACTTTAACCAGATAAACCAGATTGATTAGATTTGTCTGCTTAGCAAGCTCTAAAATCAGTAAGCCTGAAAATGTGTCTTATTTTTAGATTTTATTTGAAGGACGCAGAGGAGACAATGCTAGATCAGATGTGGCTTTGGATGACGTCTTTATACACACAGGACCCTGTGCAGGTGTTTGTTTATTTTTATAATTTACATCATTGTTCAAGATTTGGGTTAGTCCCATTAAAGGCTTCAGATAAACAGGAGGCTTTTAGGCTAGTTTGAAAAAAATAATAATAATTTTGCAATACTTGGACTCTTATAAAAAAAAGAGTTCCCCAAAAGTGCTTTACTTTCTCAATAATCCTACCCTTCAAAAAATAAAAATTTAACCAGAAGTACAAACAAAAATAATGTTTAATTATTCACTTTTTTCATTTTTTTAAAAGATACCACATTTTCTACTTAGTTCCTTATTATTGCTTTTTTTGTTCAACAGGGTTTGTTAAATTATTATTTTCAACATGCATCGTCACCAGTTTAAATTAAATTACATGGAATTACTATGATATGACTAAATTAAACCGACATAAAATTATTCATAGTTAATATGAAGGTAAATATACTACAAAAATGATATCAACTGAAAATATTGTGGAAATAGTTACATTTATTTATATGTTTTATATGATTACAATAAACCAAATTTTAGATTAATACACATTTTTCTGGCTATTCTAAATAATTTCAAACTTGAAATAATCTTGTTCTATTAAAAGATATTTGTGTTCATTTTAAGCAATTATTTCTTAAATATCAGCGAACCAGAATAAGAAATGTACAGCTAAAAATGATTAAAAGAAACTACCTTTTTTATTTCATTTATCTGCCTCATAGACTTAATAAACCATCAGACTGCTTCACCTGCACCTGAAAAGCCAACACTAATCCCTACAGTCACCAGCGCAACTACGAAATCTGCATTCTCACCTGTGTGTGCATTTGACTGCAATTTTGACAACAACCTCTGCACATGGAGTCAGTTAGCGACAGATGTTTTTGACTGGACAAGACACAGCGGTCCTACATCTACAGCATTGACTGGCCCCTCATCTGACCACACAACAGGAAGTAAGCATCCTCATTTATTTAATAACTTAAAGCTCTTAATTGATTCTACACCATATTGAAATAAAAAAATGAGGGTTTGAAGAGAGTTTCCCCAAATCATTGTAGTGAACATTTTCCCTTAATTTTGGGAGTTATGATCTGACATATTTTTAGAATTCCATGAAGAACATTATTGTATTTGGACAAAAATATAAAAAGCGAGCATAATAAATTCAGTATTAATATGACTAATCCATCAACTTCCAACAACTTTCCATGATTAGCTGGTTACTACCTGTACATTGAGGGTGACAGCGCTGCTCATGGAGACACAGCACGTCTCCTCAGTGAGGAATGCTCTGATGTACAACCCCAGTGTCTGCAGTTCTGGTATCACATGTACGGCTCAAGCTGGACTATGGGTCTGAGTGTCTACCTGTTGCATGGGAATGAGGCTCAGGAGGTTTGGGGAAAGAGAGAAAACCAGGGGAACACCTGGCATCAGGCTCTTGTGGACATCACACCCCATGGCAAATTCAAGGTGAGTCTGCTCAGAAACACTATTAATTACAATTCTGGTATGTGTTTGTGTCCAGGCATCATGTCATCCATTAATATAAACAGACCACAGAATATCAATACTAATGCAATAGTAAAGAATAATAAGGGTTCTCAAGAAAATATAATACTGCACTACTATTATTCATAGTCTTGAAACATCCTATACAATTATATTTACATTCTAAAATGTAAGAGACATGGAGAATAATTAAAACATGACATTTCACAAAAATGATGATAATAATAATAATAATAATAATAATAATAATAATAATAATAATAATACAAGTCTTAGATGTTCACAAAGAGAAAATGAATGAATTAAGATTTCTTTATTTATCACTTAGGTCAACCATGTATCTAAGAAATGCTGCCTGGTTGAAAAACCTCTGCCAATAATAAACTTAATAAATTTGATTTGCTTGCAGATTTTATTTGAAGGACGTAGAGGCCACAGTGATAGGTCAGATGTTGCTTTGGACGACGTGTCATTACAAAGAGGACCCTGTGCAGGTGCATTTTTTTTATTCTAAACTATTTCAAATATCAGGGTTAGAGAACCAACAAATAAAAGCTCCATACCACTAGCAAGACACTTGAATTTTTCTGTTTATTAAAATCAGATTTTTGTCATTCATATGTCAACAATCAGAAAACTTTTTTTTGCATAATTGTAAATACTCTTTTTTATGTTAACAGTGTGAAATTATTTTCATTATTGTGCTTTTATTGAAATTCAACAGCTTGCATAAATTTTTAAGACAACTAATTAATAATAATTATAAAATAATAACAAAATATAGAATAACTACAGATTGCAGTCTTATAATTATTATTATTTCTTTTAATGATATTTTTGCTATACAGGTTTACTGAAAGATCCGAATGGTTCATCTGTATCCGAATTGTCACCTATAATCTCTACTGTCAACAGCACAAGTGCACCACCAGAGCCACCTATAAAAAACACCATAGTCGTGCCTGTTCATAGAAATGACCCTGCACCAGTGAAATCTAAGCTCTCAACTATTTGCAGAATGAACTGCAATTTTGACTACGGTTTGTGCACATGGACCCAGTTATTGACTGATGTTTTTGATTGGACGAGACAACAAGGTTCCACTCCTACATCACTGACTGGTCCCTCCTCTGATCACACAACAGGAAGTTAGCATCCTAATTTATTGTTTTCTTAGTTATTTTATTTTGTATTTATCATAGTAGTCTAATGCTGAACCTGAAATTTATATCTGTTCCACTATTTCTCCTTCACTCCATCACCAGCTGGTTATTACCTGTACATTGAGGGTGACAGCGCTGCTCATGGAGACACAGCACGTCTCCTCAGTGAGGAATGCTCTGATGTACAACCCCAGTGTCTGCAGTTCTGGTATCACATGTACGGCTCAAGCTGGACTATGGGTCTGAGTGTCTACCTGTTGCATGGAAATGTGGCTCAGGAGGTTTGGAGAAGGAGAGAAAACCAGGGGAACACCTGGCATCAGGCTCAAGTGGACATCACACCCCATAGCACATTCAGGGTCAGTTTATCAACTATTTGTAATAGTCTCAAATATTAGATATAAGCAATTCCAGAAGATTGGAGAGTAATGGTAAATGTCATTGCTGTACCTTGCAAGAAGAGACAAGGGATATGTTATATATTGATAACTTTAACCAGATAAACCAGATTGATTAGATTTGTCTGTTTAGCAAGTTCTAAAATCAGTAAGCCTGAAAATGTGTCTTATTTTTAGATTTTATTTGAAGGACGCAGAGGAGACAATGCTAGATCAGATGTGGCTTTGGATGACGTCTTTATACACACAGGACCCTGTGCAGGTGTTTGTTTATTTTTATAATTTACATCATTGTTCAAGATTTGGGTTAGTCCCATTAAAGGCTTCAGATAAACAGAAGACTTTTAGGCTAGTTTGAAAAAAATAATAATAATTTTTGCAATACTTGGACTCTTATAAAAGAGTTCCCCAAAAGTGCTTTAATTTTTCAATAATCCTACCCTTCAAAAAAAATTTAAACCAGAAGTACAAACAAAAATAATGTTTATTTATTTACTTTTTTCATTTTTTTTAAAGAAACCACATTTCTATTTAGTTCCTTATTATTGCTGTTTTTGTTCAACAGTGTTTGTTAAATTATTATTTTCAACATGCATTGTCACCAGTTTAAATTAAATGATATGGAATTACTATGATATGACTAAATAAAACTGACACAAAATTATTCCTTGTGAATATGAAGCTAAACATATTACAAAATTTATATCTTGCTCTATTAACAAATATTTTTGTTTATCTTAAGCAATTATGTCTGAAATACCAGTGAACAAGAATAAGAAATGTACAGCTAAAAATGATTAAAAGAAACTACCTTTTTTATTTCATTTATCTGCCTCATAGACTTAATACACCATCAGACTGCTTCACCTGCACCTGAAAAGCCAACACTAATCCCTAAAGTCACCAGTGCAACTACAAAATCTGCATTCTCACCTGTGTGTGAATTTGACTGCAATTTTGACAACAACCTGTGCACATGGAGTCAGTTAGCGACAGATGTTTTTGACTGGAAAAGACACAGCGGTCCTACATCTACAGCATTGACTGGCCCCTCATCTGACCACACAACAGGAAGTAAGCACCTTATATATATATATATATGTGTGAGTGTATATGTGTGTGTGTGTGTGTGTGTGTATACTTGCACATGTATATATTTAATTTAAATTATTATAATTACAATTATTATCAAATTATTTATCTTCTGAATAGCTGGTTACTACCTGTACATTGAGGGTGACAGCGCTGCTCATGGAGACACAGCACGTCTCCTCAGTGAGGAATGCTCTGATGTACAACCCCAGTGTCTGCAGTTCTGGTATCACATGTACGGCTCAAGCTGGACTATGGGTCTGAGTGTCTACCTGTTACATGGGAATGAGGCCCAGGAAGTCTGGAGAAAGAGAGAAGACCAGGGGAATGTCTGGCATCAGGCTCTTGTGGACATCACACCCCATGGCAAATTCAGGGTTAGTCTGCTCAGAAACAATATTAATTACAATTCTGGTATGTGTTTGTGTCCAGGCATCATGTCATCCATTAATATAAACAGACCACAGAATATCAATACTAATGCAATACTAAAGAATATTAAGGGTTTTCAAGAAAATAAAATACTGCACTAATATTATTCATAGTCTTGAAACATCTGATACAATAATGTTTACATTCTAAAATATAAGAGACATGGAGAATAATTAAAACTTCACATTTCACAATAATAATAATAATAATAATAATAATAATAATAATAATAATAATACAAGTCTTAGATGTTCACAAAGAGAAAATGAATGAATTAAGATTTCTTTATTTATCACTTATGTCAACCATGTATCTAAGAAATGCTGCCTGGTTGAAAAACCTCTGCCAATAATAAACTTAATAAATTTGATTTGCTTGCAGATTTTATTTGAAGGACGTAGAGGCCACAGTGATAGGTCAGATGTTGCTTTGGACGACGTGTCATTACTAAGAGGACCCTGTGCAGGTGCTTTTTTTTTATTCTAAACTATTTCAAACATCAGGGTTAGAGGACCAACAAATAAAAGCTCCATACCACTAGCAAGACACTTGAATTTATCTGTTTATTAAAATTAGATTTTTGTCATTCATATGTCAACGATTGGAAAACTTTTTTTTGCATAATTGTTAATACTTTTTTTTATGTTAACAGTGTGAAATTATTTTCATTATTGTGCTGTTATTGAAATTCAACAGCTTGAATTAATTTTTCAGACATATAATTAATAATATTTATAAAGTAATAACAAAATACAGAATAACTACAGATTGCAGTCTTATAATTATTATTATTTCTTTTAATGATATTTTTGCTATACAGGTTTACTGAAAGATCCGAATGGTTCATCTGTATCCCAACTGTCACCTATAATCTCTACTGTCAGCAGCACAAGTACACCTCCAGAGCCACCTATAAAAAACACCATAGTCGTGCCTGTTCATAGAAATGACCCTGCACCAGTGAAATCTAAGCTCTCAACTATTTGCAGAATGAACTGCAATTTTGACTACGGTTTGTGCACATGGACTCAGTTATTGACTGATGTTTTTGACTGGACGAGACAACAAGGCTCCACTCCTACATCACTGACTGGTCCCTCCTCTGATCACACAACAGGAAGTAAGCATCCTAATTTATTTTTTTCATAGTTATTTTATTTTGTATTTAACATAGTAGTCTAATGCTGAACCTGAAATTTATGTGTTCCACTATTTCTCCTTCACTCCATCACCAGCTGGTTACTACCTGTACATTGAGGGTGACAGTGCTACTCATGGAGACACAGCACGTCTCCTCAGTGAGGAATGCTCTGATGTACAACCCCAGTGTCTGCAGTTCTGGTATCACATGTACGGCTCAAGCTGGACTATGGGTCTGAGTGTCTACCTGTTGCATGGAAATGTGGCTCAGGAGGTTTGGAGAAAGAGAGAAAACCAGGGGAACACCTGGCATCAGGCTCAAGTGGACATCACACCCCATGGCACATTCAGGGTCAGTTTATCAACTATTTGTAATAGTCTCAAATATTAGAAATAAGCAATTCCAGAAGATTGGAGAGTAATGGTAAATGTCATTGCTGTACCTTGCAAGAAGAGACAAGGGATATGTTATATATTGATAACTTTAACCAGATAAACCAGATTGATTAGATTTGTCTGTTTAGCAAGCTCTAAAATCAGTAAGCCTGAAAATGTGTCTTATTTTTAGATTTTATTTGAAGGACGCAGAGGAGACAATGCTAGATCAGATGTGGCTTTGGATGACGTCTTTATACACACAGGACCCTGTGCAGGTGTTTGTTTATTTTTATAATTTACATCATTGTTCAAGATTTGGGTTAGTCCCATTAAAGTCCTCAGATAAACAGGAGGCTTTTAGGCTAGTTTGAAAAAAATAATAATAATTTTGCAATACTTGGACTCTTATAAAAAAAAGAGTTCCCCAAAAGTGCTTTACTTTCTCAATAATCCTACCCTTCAAAAAATAAAAATTTAACCAGAAGTACAAACAAAAATAATGTTTAATTATTCACTTTTTTCATTTTTTTAAAAGATACCACATTTTCTACTTAGTTCCTTATTATTGCTTTTTTTGTTCAACAGGGTTTGTTAAATTATTATTTTCAACATGCATCGTCACCAGTTTAAATTAAATTACATGGAATTACTATGATATGACTAAATTAAACCGACATAAAATTATTCATAGTTAATATGAAGGTAAATATACTACAAAAATGATATCAACTGAAAATATTGTGGAAATAGTTACATTTATTTATATGTTTTATATGATTACAATAAACCAAATTTTAGATTAATACACATTTTTCTGGCTATTCTAAATAATTTCAAACTTGAAATAATCTTGTTCTATTAAAAGATATTTGTGTTCATTTTAAGCAATTATTTCTTAAATATCAGCGAACCAGAATAAGAAATGTACAGCTAAAAATGATTAAAAGAAACTACCTTTTTTATTTCATTTATCTGCCTCATAGACTTAATAAACCATCAGACTGCTTCACCTGCACCTGAAAAGCCAACACTAATCCCTACAGTCACCAGCGCAACTACGAAATCTGCATTCTCACCTGTGTGTGCATTTGACTGCAATTTTGACAACAACCTCTGCACATGGAGTCAGTTAGCGACAGATGTTTTTGACTGGACAAGACACAGCGGTCCTACATCTACAGCATTGACTGGCCCCTCATCTGACCACACAACAGGAAGTAAGCATCCTCATTTATTTAATAACTTAAAGCTCTTAATTGATTCTACACCATATTGAAATAAAAAAATGAGGGTTTGAAGAGAGTTTCCCCAAATCATTGTAGTGAACATTTTCCCTTAATTTTGGGAGTTATGATCTGACATATTTTTAGAATTCCATGAAGAACATTATTGTATTTGGACAAAAATATAAAAAGCGAGCATAATAAATTCAGTATTAATATGACTAATCCATCAACTTCCAACAACTTTCCATGATTAGCTGGTTACTACCTGTACATTGAGGGTGACAGCGCTGCTCATGGAGACACAGCACGTCTCCTCAGTGAGGAATGCTCTGATGTACAACCCCAGTGTCTGCAGTTCTGGTATCACATGTACGGCTCAAGCTGGACTATGGGTCTGAGTGTCTACCTGTTGCATGGGAATGAGGCTCAGGAGGTTTGGGGAAAGAGAGAAAACCAGGGGAACACCTGGCATCAGGCTCTTGTGGACATCACACCCCATGGCAAATTCAAGGTGAGTCTGCTCAGAAACACTATTAATTACAATTCTGGTATGTGTTTGTGTCCAGGCATCATGTCATCCATTAATATAAACAGACCACAAAATATCAATAGTAAAGAATAATAAGGGTTCTCAAGAAAATATAATACTGCACTACTATTATTCATAGTCTTGAAACAGCCTATACAATTATATTTACATTCTAAAATGTAAGAGACATGGAGAATAATTAAAACATGACATTTCACAAAAATGATGATGATAATAATAATAATAATAATAATAATAATAATAATAATAATAATAATAATAATAATAATAATAATAATAATAATAATACAAGTCTTAGATGTTCACAAAGAGAAAATGAATGAATTAAGATTTCTTTATTTATCACTTATGTCAACCATGTATCTAAGAAATGCTGCCTGGTTGAAAAACCTCTGCCAATAATAAACTTAATAAATTTGATTTGCTTGCAGATTTTATTTGAAGGACGTAGAGGCCACAGTGATAGGTCAGATGTTGCTTTGGACGACGTGTCATTACTAAGAGGACCCTGTGCAGGTGCTTTTTTTTTATTCTAAACTATTTCAAACATCAGGGTTAGAGGACCAACAAATAAAAGCTCCATACCACTAGCAAGACACTTGAATTTATCTGTTTATTAAAATTAGATTTTTGTCATTCATATGTCAACGATTGGAAAACTTTTTTTTGCATAATTGTTAATACTTTTTTTTATGTTAACAGTGTGAAATTATTTTCATTATTGTGCTGTTATTGAAATTCAACAGCTTGAATTAATTTTTCAGACATATAATTAATAATATTTATAAAGTAATAACAAAATACAGAATAACTACAGATTGCAGTCTTATAATTATTATTATTTCTTTTAATGATATTTTTGCTATACAGGTTTACTGAAAGATCCGAATGGTTCATCTGTATCCCAACTGTCACCTATAATCTCTACTGTCAGCAGCACAAGTACACCTCCAGAGCCACCTATAAAAAACACCATAGTCGTGCCTGTTCATAGAAATGACCCTGCACCAGTGAAATCTAAGCTCTCAACTATTTGCAGAATGAACTGCAATTTTGACTACGGTTTGTGCACATGGACTCAGTTATTGACTGATGTTTTTGACTGGACGAGACAACAAGGCTCCACTCCTACATCACTGACTGGTCCCTCCTCTGATCACACAACAGGAAGTAAGCATCCTAATTTATTTTTTTCATAGTTATTTTATTTTGTATTTAACATAGTAGTCTAATGCTGAACCTGAAATTTATGTGTTCCACTAT
Organism: Hemibagrus wyckioides; assembly: GCF_019097595.1. Classification (NCBI taxonomy): domain Eukaryota; kingdom Metazoa; phylum Chordata; class Actinopteri; order Siluriformes; family Bagridae; genus Hemibagrus; species Hemibagrus wyckioides. The sequence continues at coordinate 11,979,326 of NC_080729.1, read as the reverse complement.
TTCTCCTTCACTCCATCACCAGCTGGTTACTACCTGTACATTGAGGGTGACAGTGCTACTCATGGAGACACAGCACGTCTCCTCAGTGAGGAATGCTCTGATGTACAACCCCAGTGTCTGCAGTTCTGGTATCACATGTACGGCTCAAGCTGGACTATGGGTCTGAGTGTCTACCTGTTGCATGGAAATGTGGCTCAGGAGGTTTGGAGAAAGAGAGAAAACCAGGGGAACACCTGGCATCAGGCTCAAGTGGACATCACACCCCATAGCACATTCAGGGTCAGTTTATCAACTATTTGTAATAGTCTCAAATATTAGAAATAAGCAATTCCAGAAGATTGGAGAGTAATGGTAAATGTCATTGCTGTACCTTGCAAGAAGAGACAAGGGATATGTTATATATTGATAACTTTAACCAGATAAACCAGATTGATTAGATTTGTCTGTTTAGCAAGCTCTAAAATCAGTAAGCCTGAAAATGTGTCTTATTTTTAGATTTTATTTGAAGGACGCAGAGGAGACAATGCTAGATCAGATGTGGCTTTGGATGACGTCTTTATACACACAGGACCCTGTGCAGGTGTTTGTTTATTTTTATAATTTACATCATTGTTCAAGATTTGGGTTAGTCCCATTAAAGTCCTCAGATAAACAGGAGGCTTTTAGGCTAGTTTGAAAAAAATAATAATAATTTTGCAATACTTGGACTCTTATAAAAAAAAGAGTTCCCCAAAAGTGCTTTACTTTCTCAATAATCCTACCCTTCAAAAAATAAAAATTTAACCAGAAGTACAAACAAAAATAATGTTTAATTATTCACTTTTTTCATTTTTTTAAAAGATACCACATTTTCTACTTAGTTCCTTATTATTGCTTTTTTTGTTCAACAGGGTTTGTTAAATTATTATTTTCAACATGCATCGTCACCAGTTTAAATTAAATTACATGGAATTACTATGATATGACTAAATTAAACCGACATAAAATTATTCATAGTTAATATGAAGGTAAATATACTACAAAAATGATATCAACTGAAAATATTGTGGAAATAGTTACATTTATTTATATGTTTTATATGATTACAATAAACCAAATTTTAGATTAATACACATTTTTCTGGCTATTCTAAATAATTTCAAACTTGAAATAATCTTGTTCTATTAAAAGATATTTGTGTTCATTTTAAGCAATTATTTCTTAAATATCAGCGAACCAGAATAAGAAATGTACAGCTAAAAATGATTAAAAGAAACTACCTTTTTTATTTCATTTATCTGCCTCATAGACTTAATAAACCATCAGACTGCTTCACCTGCACCTGAAAAGCCAACACTAATCCCTACAGTCACCAGCGCAACTACGAAATCTGCATTCTCACCTGTGTGTGCATTTGACTGCAATTTTGACAACAACCTCTGCACATGGAGTCAGTTAGCGACAGATGTTTTTGACTGGACAAGACACAGCGGTCCTACATCTACAGCATTGACTGGCCCCTCATCTGACCACACAACAGGAAGTAAGCATCCTCATTTATTTAATAACTTAAAGCTCTTAATTGATTCTACACCATATTGAAATAAAAAAATGAGGGTTTGAAGAGAGTTTCCCCAAATCATTGTAGTGAACATTTTCCCTTAATTTTGGGAGTTATGATCTGACATATTTTTAGAATTCCATGAAGAACATTATTGTATTTGGACAAAAATATAAAAAGCGAGCATAATAAATTCAGTATTAATATGACTAATCCATCAACTTCCAACAACTTTCCATGATTAGCTGGTTACTACCTGTACATTGAGGGTGACAGCGCTGCTCATGGAGACACAGCACGTCTCCTCAGTGAGGAATGCTCTGATGTACAACCCCAGTGTCTGCAGTTCTGGTATCACATGTACGGCTCAAGCTGGACTATGGGTCTGAGTGTCTACCTGTTGCATGGGAATGAGGCTCAGGAGGTTTGGGGAAAGAGAGAAAACCAGGGGAACACCTGGCATCAGGCTCTTGTGGACATCACACCCCATGGCAAATTCAAGGTGAGTCTGCTCAGAAACACTATTAATTACAATTCTGGTATGTGTTTGTGTCCAGGCATCATGTCATCCATTAATATAAACAGACCACAAAATATCAATAGTAAAGAATATTAAGGGTTCTCAAGAAAATATAATACTGCACTACTATTATTCATAGTCTTGAAACAGCCTATACAATTATATTTACATTCTAAAATGTAAGAGACATGGAGAATAATTAAAACATGACATTTCACAAAAATGATGATAATAATAATAATAATAATAATAATAATAATAATAATAATAATAATACAAGTCTTAGATGTTCACAAAGAGAAAATGAATGAATTAAGATTTCTTTATTTATCACTTATGTCAACCATGTATCTAAGAAATGCTGCATGGTTGAAAAACCTCTGCCAATAATAAACTTAATAAATTTGATTTGCTTGCAGATTTTATTTGAAGGACGTAGAGGCCACAGTGATAGGTCAGATGTTGCTTTGGACGACGTGTCATTACTAAGAGGACCCTGTGCAGGTGCATTTTTTTTATTCTAAACTATTTCAAATATCAGGGTTAGAGAACCAACAAATAAAAGCTCCATACCACTAGCAAGACACTTGAATTTTTCTGTTTATTAAAATCAGATTTTTGTCATTCATATGTCAACAATCGGAAAACTTTTTTTTGCATAATTGCTAATACTCTTTTTTTATGTTAACAGTGTGAAATTATTTTCATTATTGTGCTGTTATTGAAATTCAACAGCTTGCATGAATTTTTAAGACCACTAATTAATAATAATTATAAAATAATAACAAAATATAGAATAACTACAGATTGCAGTCTTATAATCATTATTATTTCTTTTAATGATATTTTTGCTATACAGGTTTACTGAAAGATCCGAATGGTTCATCTGTATCCGAATTGTCACCTATAATCTCTACTGTCAGCAGCACAAGTACACCTCCAGAGCCACCTATAAAAAACACCATAGTCGTGCCTGTTCATAGAAATGACCCTGCACCAGTGAAATCTAAGCTCTCAACTATTTGCAGAATGAACTGCAATTTTGACTACGGTTTGTGCACATGGACCCAGTTATTGACTGATGTTTTTGACTGGACGAGACAACAAGGCTCCACTCCTACATCACTGACTGGTCCCTCTTCTGATCACACAACAGGAAGTAAGCATCCTAATTTATTTTTTTCATAGTTATTTTATTTTGTATTTAACATAGTAGTCTAATGCTGAACCTGAAATTTATATCTGTTCCACTATTTCTCCTTCACTCCATCACCAGCTGGTTACTACCTCTACATTGAGGGTGACAGCGCTGCTCATGGAGACACAGCACGTCTCCTCAGTGAGGAATGCTCTGATGTACAACCCCAGTGTCTGCAGTTCTGGTATCACATGTACGGCTCAAGCTGGACTATGGGTCTGAGTGTCTACCTGTTGCATGGAAATGTGGCTCAGGAGGTTTGGAGAAAGAAAGAAAACCAGGGAAACACCTGGCATCAGGCTCAAGTGGACATCACACCCCATGGCAAATTCAGGGTCAGTTTATCAACTATTTGTAATAGTCTCAAATGTTAGAAATAAGCAATTCCAGAAGATTGGAGAGTAATGGTAAATGTCATTGCTGTACCTTGCAAGAAGAGACAAGGGATATGTTATATATTGATAACTTTAACCAGATAAACCAGATTGATTAGATTTGTCTGCTTAGCAAGCTCTAAAATCAGTAAGCCTGAAAATGTGTCTTATTTTTAGATTTTATTTGAAGGACGCAGAGGAGACAATGCTAGATCAGATGTGGCTTTGGATGACGTCTTTATACACAGAGGACCCTGTGCAGGTGTTTGTTGATTTTTATAATTTACATCACTGTTTAAGATTTGGGTTAGTCCCATTAAAGGCTTAAGATAAACAAAAGGCTTTAGGCTAGTTTGAAAAAGATAATGATAATTTTGCAATAATTGGATTCTTATTAAAAGAGTTCCCCAAAGGTGCTTTAATTTTTCAATAATCCTACCTTTCTAAAAAAAGAGTTCAACCCAAAGTACAAACAAAAATAATGTTAATTTATTTACTTTTCTCTTTTTAAAGATACCACATTTTCTATTTAGTTCCTTATTATTGCTGTTTTTGTTCAACAGGGCTTATAAAATTATTATTTTCAACATGCATCGTCACCAGTTTAAATTAAATTACATGGAATTACTATGATATGACTAAATTAAACCGACATAAAATTATTCCTTGTGAATATAAAGCTAAATATACTACAAAAATTATACCTCATCAACTGAAAATATTGTGGAAATAGTTACATTTATTTATATGTTTTATATGATTACAATAAACGAAATTTTAGATTAATACACATTTTTCTGGCTATTCTAAATAATTTCAAACTTGAAATAATCTTGTTCTATTAAAAGATATTTGTGTTCATTTTAAGCAATTATTTCTTAAATATCAGCGAACGAGAATAAGAAATGTACAGCTAAAAATTATTTTTTGAAAAAAACCTACCTTTTCTTTTTTACATTTTTCTGCCTTATAGACTTAATAAACCATCAGACTGCTTCACCTGCACCTGAAAAGCCAACACTAATCCCTACAGTCACCAGTGCAACTACAAAATCTGCATTCTCACCTGTGTGTGCATTTGACTGCAATTTTGACAACAACCTCTGCACATGGAGTCAGTTAGCGACAGATGTTTTTGACTGGACAAGACACAGCGGTCCTACATCTACAGCATTGACTGGCCCCTCATCTGACCACACAACAGGAAGTAAGCATCCTCATTTATTTAATAACTTAAAGCTCTTAATTGATTCTACACCATATTGAAATTTTAAAAAATGAGGGTTTGAAGAGAGTTTCCCCAAATCATTGTAGTGAACATTTTCCCTTAATTTTGGGAGGTATGAACTGACATATTTTTAGAATTCCATGAAGAACATTATTGTATTTGGACAAAAACATAAAAAGCAAGCATAATAAATTCAGTATTAATATGACTAATCCATCAACTTCCAACAACTTTCCATGATTAGCTGGTTACTACCTGTACATTGAGGGTGACAGCGCTGCTCATGGAGACACAGCACGTCTCCTCAGTGAGGAATGCTCTGATGTACAACCCCAGTGTCTGCAGTTCTGGTATCACATGTACGGCTCAAGCTGGACTATGGGTCTGAGTGTCTACCTATTGCATGGGAATGAGGCTCAGGAGGTTTGGGGAAAGAGAGAAAACCAGGGGAACACCTGGCATCAGGCTCTTGTGGACATTACACCCCATGGCAAATTCAGGGTGAGTCTTCTCAGAAACAATATTTATTACAATTCTGGTATGTGTTTGTGTCCAGGCATCATGTAATCCATTAATATAAACAGACCACAGAATATCAATACTAAAGAACATTAAGGGTTCTCAAGAAAATATAATACTGCACTACTATTATTCATAGTCTTGAAACAGCCTATACAATTATATTTACATTCTAAAATGTAAGAGACATGGAGAATAATTAAAACATGACATTTCACAAAAATGATGATGATAATAATAATAATAATAATAATAATAATAATAATAATAATAATAATAATAATAATAATAATACAAGTCTTAGATGTTCACAAAGAGAAAATGAATGAATTAAGATTTCTTTATTTATCACTTAGGTCAACCATGTATCTAAGAAATGCTGCATGGTTGAAAAACCTCTGCCAATAATAAACTTAATAAATTTGATTTGCTTGCAGATTTTATTTGAAGGACGTAGAGGCCACAGTGATAGGTCAGATGTTGCTTTGGACGACGTGTCATTACTAAGAGGACCCTGTGCAGGTGCATTTTTTTTTATTCTAAACTATTTCAAATATCAGGGTTAGAGAACCAACAAATAAAAGCTCCATACCACTAGCAAGACACTTGAATTTTTCTGTTTATTAAAATCAGATTTTTGTCATTCATATGTCAACAATCGGAAAACTTTTTTTTGCATAATTGCTAATACTCTTTTTTTATGTTAACAGTGTGAAATTATTTTCATTATTGTGCTGTTATTGAAATTCAACAGCTTGCATGAATTTTTAAGACCACTAATTAATAATAATTATAAAATAATAACAAAATATAGAATAACTACAGATTGCAGTCTTATAATCATTATTATTTCTTTTAATGATATTTTTGCTATACAGGTTTACTGAAAGATCCGAATGGTTCATCTGTATCCGAATTGTCACCTATAATCTCTACTGTCAGCAGCACAAGTACACCTCCAGAGCCACCTATAAAAAACACCATAGTCGTGCCTGTTCATAGAAATGACCCTGCACCAGTGAAATCTAAGCTCTCAACTATTTGCAGAATGAACTGCAATTTTGACTACAATTTGTGCACATGGACCCAGTTATTGACTGATGTTTTTGACTGGACGAGACAACAAGGCTCCACTCCTACATCACTGACTGGTCCCTCCTCTGATCACACAACAGGAAGTTAGCATCCTAATTTATTTTTTTCATAGTTATTTTACTTTGTATTTAACATAGTAGTCTAATGCTGAACCTGAAATTTATATCTGTTCCACTATTTCTCCTTCACTCCATCACCAGCTGGTTACTACCTGTATATTGAGGGTGACAGTGCTACTCATGGAGACACAGCACGTCTCCTCAGTGAGGAATGCTCTGATGTACAACCCCAGTGTCTGCAGTTCTGGTATCACATGTACGGCTCAAGCTGGACTATGGGTCTGAGTGTCTACCTGTTGCATGGAAATGTGGCTCAGGAGGTTTGGAGAAAGAGAGAAAACCAGGGAAACACCTGGCATCAGGCTCTAGTGGACATCACACCCCATAGCACATTCAGGGTCAGTTTATCAACTATTTGTAATAGTCTCAAATGTTAGAAATAAGCAATTCCAGAAGATTGGAGAGTAATGGTAAATGTCATTGCTGTACCTTGCAAGAAGAGACAAGGGATATGTTATATATTGATAACTTTAACCAGATAAACCAGATTGATTAGATTTGTCTGCTTAGCAAGCTCTAAAATCAGTAAGCCTGAAAATGTGTCTTATTTTTAGATTTTATTTGAAGGACGCAGAGGAGACAATGCTAGATCAGATGTGGCTTTGGATGACGTCTTTATACACACAGGACCCTGTGCAGGTGTTTGTTTATTTTTATAATTTACATCACTGTTTAAGATTTGGGTTAGTCCCATTAAAGGCTTAAGATAAACAAAAGGCTTTAGGCTAGTTTGAAAAAGATAATGATAATTTTGCAATAATTGGATTCTTATTAAAAGAGTTCCCCAAAGGTGCTTTAATTTTTCAATAATCCTACCTTTCTAAAAAAAGAGTTCAACCCAAAGTACAAACAAAAATAATGTTAATTTATTTACTTTTCTCTTTTTAAAGATACCACATTTTCTATTTAGTTCCTGATTATTGCTGTTTTTGTTCAACAGGGCTTATTAAATTATTATTTTCAACATGCATCGTCACCAGTTTAAATTAAATTACATGGAATTACTATGATATGACTAAATTAAACCGACACAAAATTATTCCTTGTGAATATAAAGCTAAATATACTACAAAAATTATACCTCATCAACTGAAAATATTGTGGAAATAGTTACATTTATTTATCTGTTTTATATGATTACAATAAACGAAATTTTAGATTAATACACATTTTTCTGGCTATTCTAAATAATTTCAAACTTGAAATAATCTTGTTCTATTAAAAGATATTTGTGTTCATTTTAAGCAATTATTTCTTAAATATCAGCGAACGAGAATGAGAAATGTACAGCTAAAAATTATTTTTTGAAAAAAACCTACCTTTTCTTTTTTACATTTTTCTGCCTTATAGACTTAATAAACCATCAGACTGCTTCACCTGCACCTGAAAAGCCAACACTAATCCCTACAGTCACCAGCGCAACTACAAAATCTGCATTCTCACCTGTGTGTGCATTTGACTGCAATTTTGACAACAACCTCTGCACATGGAGTCAGTTAGCGACAGATGTTTTTGACTGGACAAGACACAGCGGTCCTACATCTACAGCACTGACTGGCCCCTCATCTGACCACACAACAGGAAGTAAGCATCCTCATTTATTTAATAACTTAAAGCTCTTAATTGATTCTACACCATATTGAAATTTTAAAAATTGAGGGTTTGAAGAGAGTTTCCCCAAATCATTGTAGTGAACATTTTCCCTTAATTTTGGGAGGTATGAACTGACATATTTTTAGAATTCCATGAAGAACATTATTGTATTTGGACAAAAACATAAAAAGCGAGCATAATAAATTCAGTATTAATATGACTAATCCATCAACTTCCAACAACTTTCCATGATTAGCTGGTTACTACCTGTACATTGAGGGTGACAGCGCTGCTCATGGAGACACAGCACGTCTCCTCAGTGAGGAATGCTCTGATGTACAACCCCAGTGTCTGCAGTTCTGGTATCACATGTACGGCTCAAGCTGGACTATGGGTCTGAGTGTCTACCTGTTGCATGGGAATGAGGCTCAGGAGGTTTGGGGAAAGAGAGAAAACCAGGGGAACACCTGGCATCAGGCTCTTGTGGACATCACACCCCATGGCAAATTCAGGGTGAGTCTGCTCAGAAACACTATTAATTACAATTCTGGTATGTGTTTGTGTCCAGGCATCATGTCATCCATTAATATAAACAGACCACAAAATATCAATACTAAAGAATATTAAGGGTTCTCAAGAAAATATAATACTGCACTACTATTATTCATAGTCTTGAAACATCTGATACAATTATATTTACATTCTAAAATGTAAGAGACATGGAGAATAATTAAAATTTGACATTTCACAAAAATGATGATGATAATAATAATAATAATAATAATAATAATAATAATAATAATAATAATAATAATAATACAAGTCTTAGATGTTCACAAAGAGAAAATGAATGAATTAAGATTTCTTTATTTATCACTTAGGTCAACCATGTATCTAAGAAATGCTGCATGGTTGAAAAACCTCTGCCAATAATAAACTTAATAAATTTGATTTGCTTGCAGATTTTATTTGAAGGACGTAGAGGCCACAGTGATAGGTCAGATGTTGCTTTGGACGACGTGTCATTACTAAGAGGACCCTGTGCAGGTGCATTTTTTTTTATTCTAAACTATTTCAAATATCAGGGTTAGAGAACCAACAAATAAAAGCTCCATACCACTAGCAAGACACTTGAATTTTTCTGTTTATTAAAATCAGATTTTTGTCATTCATATGTCAACAATCGGAAAACTTTTTTTTGCATAATTGCTAATACTCTTTTTTTATGTTAACAGTGTGAAATTATTTTCATTATTGTGCTGTTATTGAAATTCAACAGCTTGCATGAATTTTTAAGACCACTAATTATTAATAATTATAAAATAATAACAAAATATAGAATAACTACAGATTGCAGTCTTATAATCATTATTATTTCTTTTAATGATATTTTTGCTATACAGGTTTACTGAAAGATCCGAATGGTTCATCTGTATCCGAATTGTCACCTATAATCTCTACTGTCAGCAGCAGAAGTACACCTCCAGAGCCACCTATAAAAAACACCATAGTCGTGCCTGTTCATAGAAATGACCCTGCACCAGTGAAATCTAAGCGCTCAACTATTTGCAGAATGAACTGCAATTTTGACTACGGTTTGTGCACATGGACCCAGTTATTGACTGATGTTTTTGACTGGACGAGACAACAAGGCTCCACTCCTACATCACTGACTGGTCCCTCCTCTGATCACACAACAGGAAGTAAGCATCCTAATTTATTTTTTTCATAGTTATTTTATTTTGTATTTAACATAGTAGTCTAATGCGAAACCTGAAATTTATATCTGTTCCACTCTTTCTCCTTCACTCCATCACCAGCTGGTTACTACCTGTACATTGAGGGTGACAGCGCTGCTCATGGAGACACAGCACGTCTCCTCAGTGAGGAATGCTCTGATGTACAACCCCAGTGTCTGCAGTTTTGGTATCACATGTATGGCTCAAGCTGGACTATGGGTTTGAGTGTCTACCTGTTGCATGGGAATGAGGCCCAGGAGGTCTGGAGAAAGAGAGAAGACCAAGGGAATGTCTGGCATCAGGCTCTAGTGGACATCACACCCCATGGCAAATTCAGGGTCAGTCTGCTCAGAAATGGTATTAATTATAACAATATGCCTAGCTAACTGAATGAATTATGTATAACATATCATGTCAGATAAATAAACCTACAAAATTGTTGTGTTTTAGCTTTTATTTGAAGGACGCAGAGGACACAATGCAAGGTCAGATGTTGCAGTGGATGATGTCTTTTTCCACAGAGGAACCTGTGCAGGTATCTTCTTATAAACTGTCAAATCTGCTACCTTCATAGTAAAAAAGCAATTTTTGATTAAATAAATATTCAAAAATTTATTTTTTTATTTTTTTATTTTTTTGCTTTCTTTCTCCTTTACTTTCCTTTCGAATTTATTCATTTATTTATTTATTTATTTATTTATTTATTCATTCATTCATTCATTCATTCATTCATTCATTCATTCATTCATTCTTTTTTTATTTTTACTTTCATGAACTGCCAACTGGTTTGTTTTGATCATTAAATTACTCTGACTTCATTATTATTTTGAAAATAGCATAGTATGTATTTTAAATAATTTGTGAATGTATTATTGTTTTTGTCCATCTAGATTTAATGAAACATTTGGCTGGTTCATCTACACCTGACATTACCCAGCGGTAATATCTATAATCAGCAAACAAATCTGCATCTTCACAACTTAAATAAACCACTACCACTTTCACCACCTCTCTAAGTATACTAATAATCTGGACTTTAGGATTAAGTTAAAAATCTTGCCTAACAAATCATTTATGTTAATAAAGCTATAATTGTTAGTTGTTAAATTTTCTTCTCAAAATTTTTCAAAACCTTTACTATACTTCAGTTTGTAACTGCACTTTAGATGACTTTTTTCTTGCACATATTTTTCGTTTACTCAATGCATTTCAAAGGGAAAATCTGCACTTTCTATTTAGTCATTTTTAACAGTTCAATAAAATATGAACTCTAGAACATGGTGAATGATGCATACATTTTTGTGCCTGTTTTTATGTATATATGCATGCACAATATCTCCTTCAAAAACATGTGACTTGATCTATTTGCATCTATTATGATCTATTTACAGCATTTACTGAGCCAAATGTCATGGCCACTTTAATCTTGAAAAATTTCATTATACAAGTATAGTAATTGCTTTTAGTAATTCCTTATGTGGTGGCATGATGGCTTAGTGGTTAGCATGTTCGCCTCACACCTCCAGCGGTGGGTTTCCTCCGGGTGCTCCGGTGTCCTTCCACAGTCCAAAGACATGCTTCTAGTCTGGTTGGAGTATCTATGTGTGCCTTGTGATGGGTTGGCACTCCGTTCAGGGTGTATCCTGCCTTGATGACCCCTGAGATAGGCACAGGCTCCCCGTGACCCGAGGATAGATCGGATAAGTGGTACAGACAATGAAATGAAAAAATTAAAAAAGTTACTTATGTAAGATATTATTTAGATATTATTTGCTAATGGTCCTTTTTCTTCATATGTGTTGGGGGCATTGGGCAAAAATCAGTGAGAGAATCAGTGAGAGATTTCCCATGTTTCTTATAGACTACACTTTATATTGTATTTGATCATTAACATCAAAACAAGCAGTCTAAATTTAAAGCTGTACTGTAATCTTTAATTTAATCAGTATTTGCACTTTTGCTAGGACTTCCTCTAGTACTGCTTTTAATTATAATTTTACTTAGCATAGCTAAGTAAAGCTGTAGCAGCACATGCAGTATCATATTTGGATATACAAATGTTTACGGAAGTAACCAAATCTATAGGGGAAAAAGATTATAATTAACAGTGACATTTTCCTCTATCTTGGCATCAGCATTTTCAAAAACTCAACAAAACCCAAAACAACTAAAGAGAAATGTGACAGCTTTTGGTCCGTGAAGTTTAAAGTTCACACTTCACAGTGTTGTTGTTTTTAATACATTCCTTAGTCTTTTCCTCATACTGTAATTGTTTTGCCAAAGTTAACACATGACTTGCACACCTGATTCTGTTTGCTGAGAAGAGGGGATGTTGGGCCAGGTAAGTTTAATCATATGTCAATCAACAAAAAAATACAAACTTTAAAGTGACACAAAATTAATAGTCATCATATACAAGACGTTGCATGTGAATTTTTGCATTTTTCTTTGAGACTGAACAACCAGAACAAGAAAGACTTTGAAAACAGAACCTGTCAAGGCTAATGGAAGAAGACCACTCTATTCTATTCTATTCTATTCTATTCTATTCTATTCTATTCTATTCTATTCTATTCACACAGGATCTTCACTAGAGGGCAGTGTCACAACATCATGAAGGTCTTGTTATTTGACGTGTGTGTAAATATGGAAAACATGACTAGACCATATCCCAAAAGCTATGACGGGCATCCATTACACTCCTTATCACCCTGAAGTGCTCATTCATTCATTACTCTTCAGTAAATGCTTTTTCATGATCACAGTGCTAGGCACAAGGTAGAAGAGTTTATGGCTGGACAATGGATGTGATGCTACCCTCTGCACCACTGTGCCATCCAGGATGAAGTGCTCTACATTTTAAATGTATAAGGAATAACATGCCAGCATACTGAACTATTATATTTGTTCACTGTATGCTTTCTCTAAAACGTCAGACAATCACAACCTGAACAGAGCAAATACTAATAATTGGGAATTAAGAACAAGAAAGAAACTCAAAATCGGGTAAACTATGGCAGAGACAAAATCCTTGATACCAACAGGTATGAATCAGTGTGCGTATTCTTCACTAGTGTGTGTGTGTGTGTGAGATTCTGTGTGAAAGTGAGTGTGTGTAAAGCATGTGACTTGAGGCTGAGCTCTGATTAGCTTGTTTCAACTTGTCCTTGGGGCGCAGCACTCTGTGCCCCGAACCTGCCCACTTTTGTTGCTAGCGAATTTATATTGTTTTTATATATTTGGCCTCATGTGACTGGACCATTCTCAACGAGTCTCATTACAAAAATACCCTTTTGCAAGGCGTTCGGATGAAGAAAAGAAAAGAATTAAGGAGCTTGGACCAGATCGACCCAATTTGAAAATTCAGCAGCAGTCAAGTGTTGGCAGTCGAGCTTACACTCAGTGCAGTGGAAAAGAGACTGGTGACTGAGATGAATGACTTTAACCAGAAGCTCACTGAGAAATTGGCAAGCCAGAAAGAAAGGAGGCCTGTGGTTAGGCAACTTGTGTCCAGTGTGTGTGTGTGTGTGTGTTTTTAATGATTACCTTCATTACTTCGTTACTGATAATAAACTCAAATTCATTCATTCACAGTACATTTATTGCTGACTTTTCAATATTTTATCTTAACAGTAATGATACATAATCACCTGATAAATGGTTATTTACAGTCCTGCATTACTGAGAGTTTGATTCTAAGTTTGTTTGTGCCACTATGGACTATGTCACAAAGTGGCTCTAAAAAAATGTATAAATTTAGGATATAAATTTTATCCCTAATAAGCATGCCAGAGGTGACGTTTTAGCATGCTATACATGCTAGCCAAACTTTTGTGTGATTTATTAATATTATTTATATTGATATTAGAATTCCAAGCATCGTGGAGGATAAATGGTTTCAAAATGTATATTGTATGCCATTGTTTTATACACTGGATCTCCAAAATGATAGGGTGTTTATTCTTAAATATACGTTACCTATAAACACACTTCATAAATGATAAAACCTTGTTAATAGAACAAAACCGGCCTAAAATCCATAGATTATAAATGTGAGATTCAACCTCATATGTAGCATTATGATTTTTGACAGTAATATAAAACAACAAAAATATCTTTGATTATGCTGCACTTTAGTCGAATGTGCCACTGGGGATTTCACCACAGTTTTAATACTAGCAAAGTTTTTTCCCCACACATAGGTATAACAACATTTCTGGCATTGTTCTGGCTTAAGATTACAGACATAATGTGACTCAGTGATCATTAGACGTCTAACAGACTTTTGGTAGAACCAGCATAGCAAGCTGGCAAGTAACTGGATCCACCCTTAAAACACAGCATATGCTGAGGAGCAGAAATTTAAGAAAATGAGGAAGAGTTAGGTGTTTTCTACTCATTATGCCCTAAACTCTCTGGATATATTTGAGTATCTCATATACACGCTAAATACAGACATACCTACTTTGGGTTGCTAGTCAAGAGGATGAGAATAATATGCCTTGAAATGTTCCTTCTGCTTTTGCTTAGAGACCAAGAGCACCAGGCATCAGGTAAAGACTGACTATTTATACATATAAACTTTTTTTGGAAAAAAAAATGCTTCTAAATCATATGTATGAGTTATGTTAAATTGACAGTATAGCCTGTGTATAGATGCAAATTTAATTACATTACATTACATTAATTACATGTCATATGAATTACATATGAATACATGAATCTTTAGGATTATCATTACTGTAACTGAGAAACCATTTTGTAGTCACAAATGCTAGCAACATTATTGCATATTGACTGCAATACGTACATGATATGCACAAATGACATAATGATACTTTTAAAAAATGCTAAGTTGTGAGACACTAATCCTGACAATTTTGATTTTAATCTACATAATTGAGTGGATAAATATTTAAATATTTAAATATTTATGGATGTATGTAAGTCTCATGTCAAAAGTTACAAGGTGACTAATGCTTTTCTTATTACATTGTCTTCACATGAAGAGAAGTCATCAAAATCATCATTCTGTGTTTATTATTTGAGATGTAGTAATATTTCATGTTTTATTCTTTAAAGTTGCATATAATGTAAACTCCATTCACTTCTTACAGAATCATTATTTTTTTAATATAAGTTGCACTACACTGTTTCTAAATTTTTTTTTATACATTTAAGAGGCCTTTGTAAAATTAATTATTGATTTTCAGTCCCCTAAAGTAACGTAAAAGTTGACATTTATACACTGTTATAAGGTACTATGTACACATTCTTCATTTAACTTATTTAAAAAGTCCATATGTAAGACTAATGAATGTGAATAAAATGTAATAAATAAATAAATAATGAAAATGTTAATATTTCATGAATTTGCTGTTACTAAAAACAAACTAAGGATTTCCTGAACAATCCTGAAAAAGGATGAACAATCACAACATTTTCAACAGTCAAAGCACAAAAAAATAGTGTTTAATTAAATAGTGTAAAATAAATACAAAGCTTTATTCAAAATAAGCTAACTATTAAGAAATATTTCATATAGTCCTGAGAAAATATGTGCCAGGAGACAAAACATGAAACAATGATACCTGAGACTTGGCATTTAAATACAGACCTGTTAAACTATGGAGTAAGATTCCTCAGATTACACAAATGAAACACAATGCTACAAATAATGTGAGTAATCTACACTAAACACCTGTTTCCATCAATGACCGTCATTGTATTATTCTATGACATCGAACCAAAAGGAAGTCACATAAAACAAAAACATTTATATATAAAGCACAAAATGTAGTGTTTCTTATGTGTTTTCTTCATGAAGGTGTCTCACTGTCAATTAAGAAAAATAATTACAACTTTGAAGTTTCCCTAAAATTCAAAATTACCTTTCTAAATTATGTTATGCCTTTTAGTGATTGCATATCAAAAATGCTTATTACACTCTCCAGTAATGTCACTCGTTTTTGGAAATGACTACAGTTCCAACTATGAAATGGAGCTACATTGTAATCCACAAATTTTAAATTTACACAGTGGGATTGGGCACCTTTAATGTCAATCAGGTGATGAGAAAGTTAATATGGTGAATGAAAAAGTGTGGCTGTGCATTAGGTCAAGCTTTAATTTACTTTTACTTAGGTTCAGTGGCGGGCCATGCATTTCACACCTAGGCCTTCACTGGCCTTCACCAAATCGATTTCTTCTCCTCTGTCAGCCATTGTGAGTTAAAATATATATATTTTATTTAGTATGTGTGGTTCGCTGCCTCTGACTACTCCAATTATCCAATCAAAGGACGGGAAATTGCTGACATAATCGCATGTCTGCTAGATGGCCCCAGTGACGCCAACTCGAAATCTGATTGGTTAATGCAACAGTTTCATTGCCACTTATTTTAAGCTATGGCCACCTGCACTATTGATTCTGAAGGCCTTAAGGCAGATTTCTTTCAGCCTGGCAACACATGATGTCAGCCACTGGCTGAAATATGATGACTCTTGTCATAAATATACACTACTGGAAGCAGCGCAACCAAGAGAAAAGCTATGAAATGTAGAGAATAATTTAATACACATTCACGGAAAAATATATTAAATATAATAAAATGCAAGTCAGTGATTCAGATCACTGTTGTTTAGGCCAGCAGAGAAGGCCTTGATGGCCCTGACAGCCATTTTAGAGTAGTAACTACGTCCATTGTTTCAATCTTTCCCATAAACGCTTAAATTTCTAATCCTAATTCATAATACATTCTGTTTATAATTGTGTGTTCCAGCTGGATGCTCAGAACCCACAGCATTATGCTGCCCAGGGACAAATAGCCTTTGCCATAGAGGCTGTTTCTGTGATGAAGCCTGTTTGCAGTTTCGGGACTGCTGCCCAGACTACAGTCAGACCTGCATTACACGTGAGATTAAGTACAGTACCTGTAAACCCATCATCTTGCGGTTACACTGATTAATATAAAAAAAAAAATGCTCCAAAAAAGCTCATGTCTATCCTTTATTCTTTCAAAGAGGAAACTGACTTTTCAGGGAGAAGAAATTGCATATTTGTAAGCAATATAATCCTGATGGGATTACAAAAAAAATCATAAGAAAGCAAAATATATTTTATTGTAAGGCTATATTTTATTGTGTAAATACTACCTAAGATGATTAATAACTTAAGAACTACACAACCTCCTATTTAAATGAACTGTAGATGCTGTAGATGCTTGGATAGTTTGGTTAAAATACTATTAAAGTATTACTTTAAACATCTACATGTTATCAAAATCTAAATGTAAAGTAAATGTATTTCCATATACAGATTTAAGAGACCTTAAAAAGCCTAAAATTAAGAGACCACTCCAAATTTTTCTTAAATCAGCATCTATACATGTATGGCAGCCATTCCATTCCAGTATCTGCTTAGTTCCAACACAGGCACACCCCTTATTCTGCTTAATAAGGTATTGATTTGGTGATCACCTGAACCAAACCTTATTTAACAAGGAAAAGGATAAAAAGTAAAAAGTATAAAATAAGACCAGATGGATGACAAAAACAGTGCTAGTAGTACTTCAATAACAACTATTGACCATGTTAAAAGAGTTGAAACGAGAAGTTTTGAGTGAGGAAAAGAAGGGCTTTCAATTCTGGCTTTACTGGCAGAGGGATACGGTGATGCAGAGGGACCGTAGAGGACTGGAGTAAGTGCCTCACAACCCACTGTGAAAATTTGGATCGGTGATAATCTTGGGGTAGTTCAGTAAGGCTGGAATTGGGCACATTCGTCTTTGTGAAGGGCGCGTGAATCAAGCCACGTACAAGGTTGACCTGGAAGAAAACTTGCTTCCTTCTGCTCTGACAGTGTTACCTATCTCTTGGATTGGTTTTTCTAGCAGGACAATGCTTCATGCCACACAGCCAGGTCAATCAAGGTTTGGATGGAGTATCACCACATCAGTCATGGCCAGCCCAATCTCCAGACCTGAATCCCATTGAAATCCTCTGGAATGTGATCAAGAGGAATATGGATGGTCACAAACAACAAACAAAGCTGAGCTGCTTGAATTTTTGTGGCAGGAGTGGCACAAAGTCACCCAACAGCAATGTGAATGATTGGTGGAGGAAACAAGAGAACACAAAGTAAACCCTTGTGGATGAATGCAGAACTTGCAAAAAACATGGAAAAAAACACAGGCAATATTCCTGGACTTGTGAGGCAGTAATGGTATCTGCTGTGCCACTGTGCTGTCCTTTATTGTGAACAACAGTTTAAAAATTAGTGCTGTTTAAAGATATGTAAAATTATAAATTAAAAACAATTTTCCACACTGTCTTTGCAAAAGTGCATTGTCGTCACCTAATCTGATTAATGTGTACTACTTCCAGTAGCCAGATTACTCCAATTACCTTGTTTATTTAAGTTTATGTATTTGAAATAATAATCAATTTAATGTTTCTCTTACATTCTTAGTATCTCGCCAGGTTACAACCACAACAACAACCACAATGGCATCAACCAGCAACACATCAAAGAGCACCTTCAGCACTAAACCAACAACATCTGTGACCATTACTACAGATAAAGCACAAAATATATCCAACTATGGTAAATAGTAATAATAATTATATACAGTATATATTTCTCCAAACAGTTATTTCTCCAACTTTTTTCTTCCAGTGGCCACTGATTTGAAACAAAGGTTTGCTTCAGCTCTGAGGGATTAAAATGAGCAAAATAAGTCATTATGTAAAATTTTAAAGGTTTCCTTGAAATATTGCAGCATTTTTCAGTATTATTCAGTTCTTTGTTGTTGTTGTTGTTGGTGGTGGTGGTAGTGGTGGTATTGTCACCAATTACAATTGAGTGTAAACTTTTTTATACTCTCTTTGCAAGAGAGCAGTCTCACAATTCACTCCTGATCTGATTAGCATCAGTGTGCTCCTCTCTCCAGAGGCCAACCTATCCAAAAAAAAAAAATTTAAATGTATTCAAGTAAAATAATAATCAATTAAAAGTTTTTCTATTATGTAACTGCCCAAAGTTACAAATATAACAACAACCACAATGTGATTGCACAATAATAACTGCAGCAAAGAGCACCTTCACCAACATCACCATCACCATCACCATGAATATCACTACAGACAAAACTACAAAATCAACTACAACCAATCATGGCAAATAGCAAATTATATACCTAGTGGTAATTTGCCATAACCAATCCACCTTCTGGCATGTTTGTGGGAGTAAGCCAACTAAAGAACACAGAGGAAATGAAATTAAAATTATTTTTCTAAATGTTTAATTTATAGGAACTTCCCAACTTACAAATATAACATCCACAATGGAAACCATAATGACTAGAGCAAAGAGCCCTTTCAACACCGAAACAACATCAACATCTGAGAATGTCACTACAGACGAAACTACAACATCAAGTACAACTAACCATGGTAAAAAGCAAATTATATACCTAGTGGTAATTTGTCATAGCTGATCCACCATCTGGCATGTTGGTGAGAGTATACATTCACGGACACAGGACAAATGAATGGCCTATATGACCAAATGCTAAAAAATGTTTTGAGAAATGATCAATTAAACACACTTTCCAAAAGAACACTCTCCTGAGCTGTTCCTGATCTGCATAGCATCAATGTGTTCCCCTGACAGTAGACAAATTACTATACTGACTTTACTTTACAAATAATAAGACTTATACATTTCAAATAATAATTCATGTAAAAAGTAGGTTTCATATTGTTAAGAACTCACCAAGTTACCACCACAACAATCACAGTGACAACAATGACAATCATTATTATTATTATTATTATTATTATTATTATTATTATTATTATTACTTTTATTATTATTATTTCTTCTAACAGAAACCAGCTTGTTTGAAAACACAGCAACCACTATAACAGGATCTAACTCAGGCTTGTCTACAACACCAGAACATCAGACTACTCAGTCCCTTACTCCTGAATTCACATCCTCCCTCAATCCAGAGAAAACTTATCAGACTTCACATCAGACAGCTACATCAAGCACTACTAGAGGGAAAGGTAGCATTACCTTCTGAATCTACATGAATGCATCTACATGAATGCATCTACTGAATGTAGACATGGTGATGATTTGTTGGGAAATGAAAAAAAAATGGCAGTGGAAAAAGAAAGAAAGAAAGAAAGAAAGAAAGAAAGAAAGAAAGAAAGAAAGAAAGAAAGAAAGAAAGAAAGAAAGAAAGAAAGAAAGAAAGAAAGAAAGAAAGAAAGAAAGAAAGAAAGAAAGAAAGAAATTGTGCTCTTTTGTTTAAATTTTGTTTTATAACCCTAATTTTGTACCTAACCATAGCCTTGGTGTGATCTTAAGTGTCAGATCATGTTACATCATGTTAAATTTTACAATGGAAAAATAATATTGAACACTTTATTTTTCCATTACAGAAACTCCTGGTAATACTTTCACCCCATTAGATGGCAGCAGCACACAGACCAAAGAGTCCCGTCCACATTCACCAGGTAAAACAGATATTTAGAAGACAGGTGTTAAAAAAAGTCACTGTTCCTTTATCAAAACATTGTCACCAATTATTTTAATATTAAATGTCTGCCTATGTGCTCCTTAAATAAAATCAATATAATAATGATGATGATGATGTTGTTTACTCCTTCTTCTTCTAACAGAAACCAGCTTGTTTGAAGATACAGCCACCACTATAACTGGCTCTAATTCACACCTGTCTACAACTCCAGAACTTCAGACTACCCAGTCAATTACTCCTGATTTCACATCCTCCCTCAATCCAGAGAACACATATCCAACTTCATATCAGACTCCTACATCAAGCACTAGCTCCACTAGAGAGAGAGGTAGCATCAGACTATTTTTACATAAATGGCATGTTGAGCATAAACACATCCATGTTTATTTTCCATCACATTCCATAACATAATTAATAACAGTCATGCTCTACTGAATCTAGACATGTTGCTGATTTGTTGAAAAAAAAAGGGTCAGTGGAAAGAAAGAAAGAAAGAAAGAAAGAAAGAAAGAAAGAAAGAAAGAAAGAAAGAAAGAAAGAAAGAAAGAAAGAAAGAAAGAAAGAAAGAAAGAAAATGTCTGCCTACATGCTCTTTAAGTAAAATGTATGTAATGATGATGATGATGAAGATGATGATGTTTTTTTCCTCCTATCTCTAACAGAAACCAGCTTGTTTGAAGATACATCCACCACTATAACTGTCTCTAACCCAGGCCTGTCTACAACCCCAGAACATCAGACTGATTTCACATCCTCCCTTAATCCAGAGAACACATATCAGACTTCATATCAGACCACTACATCAAGCACTACCACCACTGGAGGGAAAGGTAGCATCAGACTACTTTTACATGAATGGCATGTTGATCATAAACACATCCAAATTTGTTTTCCACACTTATCATCACATTACATAATAAATATAGTCAGAATATATTCAATGTAGACATGCTGCTGATTTGTTGGAAAATGGTCAGTAGAGAAAGAAAGAAAGAAAGAAAGAAAGAAAGAAAGAAAGAAAGAAAGAAAGAAAGAAAGAAAGAAAGAAAGAAAGAAAGAAAGAAAGAAAGAAAGAAAGAAAGAAAGAAAGAAAGAAAGAAAGAAATTGTGCTCTTTTGGTTACATTTTGTTTTATAACCCTAATTTTGTACCTAACCATAGCCTTGGTGTGATCTTAAGTGTCAGATCATGTTACATCATGTTAAATTTTATAATGGAAAAATAATATTGAACACTTTACTTTTCCATTACAGAAACTCCTGGTAATACTTTCACCCCATTAGATGGCAGCAGCACACAGACCAAAGAGTCCCGTCCACATTCACCAGGTAAAACAGATATTTAGAAGACAGGTGTTAAAAAAGTCACTGTTCCTTTATCAAAACATTGTCACCAATTATTTTAATATTAAATGTCTGCCTATGTGCTCCTTAAATAAAATCAATATAATAATGATGATGATGATGTTGTTTACTCCTTCTTCTTCTAACAGAAACCAGCTTGTTTGAAGATACAGCCACCACTATAACTGGCTCTAATTCACACCTGTCTACAACCCCAGAACTTCAGACTACCCAGTCAATTACTCCTGATTTCACATCCTCCCTCAATCCAGAGAACACATATCCAACTTCATATCAGACTCCTACATCAAGCACTAGCTCCACTAGAGAGAAAGGTAGCATCAGACTATTTTTACATAAATGGCATGTTGAGCATAAACACATCCATGCTTATTTTCCATCACATTCCATCACATAATTAATAACAGTCATGCTCTACTGAATCTAGACATGTTGCTGATTTGTTGAAAAAAAAAGGTCAATGGAAAAAAGAAAGAAAGAAAGAAAGAAAGAAAGAAAGAAAGAAAGAAAGAAAGAAAGAAAGAAAGAAAGAAAGAAAGAAAGAAAGAAAGATGTCTGCCTACATGCTCTTTAAGTAAAATGTATGTAATGATGATGATGATGAAGATGAAAGAAAATTCAATTCAATTCAATTCATTTTGTATAGCGTCTTTTACAATGAACATTGTCTCAAAGCAGCTTTACAAAAGAAGAAAAACAGAGAATAACTAAATAACTATAAATAAGAATAAATCAATAAATTGAATAATTAAACCATTTTATCCCTAATGAGCAAGCCTGTGGCGACGGTGGCAAGGAAAAACTCCCTGGGATGGAATAAGGAAGAAATCTTGAGAGGAACCAGGCTCAGAAGGGAACCCATCCTCATTTGGGTGACACTAAACAGTAAATAGCATAACTGTAGCTGATTACTGTCCTTTCTACAACAGTAATCAATGGCCCATGAGGAACTATTAGGTCATTGTAGTTTCTAAGGTCATTATATACACTAATTCTTTGCTGACACAAGCTGTCACATGAAATGGCAGATCTGTGATGGTGTGAAGTCCCCAAGTGGCTCTGTCCATGGCTGTCTCCTGGTTCACACAGATCCATCCACAGCATCAGTGGGCACCACCAAGTGACGAGACTCCGACCAGGGGTAGGGCAGTGGTCACAGTGGAAACTAGCAAACACTGGGAGCTCAGGAGTGGGGTGTATAGCTTGACAGAGAGAGAAAGAGAAAGATATAAGATTATGTAAAAAGTACAGGCAGGGACTCCAGCAAGACTAGCTATGACAGCATAACTAAAAGGAAGAGCCAGAAGGTGACAGACATGAAGGCTTCCCGGGACATAAAGCGTCCAACCACTTCACAGTCAGCAAACCTGAGCGACTTGTGAGGGTGGTAAGATGACAGCATCCAAACATCCCAGTACACCAAACACTCTATGCCCATGGACCTTCCAGATCTGCTCCTTTACCTAAGAACTATATATTAAAAGCTTGACTAAACAAATGTGTCTTCAGCCTAGACTTAAACATTGAGACTGTGTCTGAATCCCGAACACTAATTGGAAGGCTGTTCCATAACTTTGGGGCTTTGAAAGAAAAAGTTCTGCCCCCTGCTGTAGCCTTTGCTACATGAGGTACTAGCAAGTAACCAGCACCCTTTGATCGGAGTAGGCGTGGCGGATCATAAAAGACTAAATATCGCTCAAGTACTGCGGCGCGAGACCATTTAGTACTTAATTAGTAACAGTATTTTATAATCAATGCGAAATTTGACTGGGAGCCAATGCAGTGTGGCTAAAATAGGAGTGATGTGTTCATATCTTCTGGTTCTAGTTAGGACTCTAGCTGCTGCATTCTGGACTAACTGCAGCTTGTTCATGCTCCTACTGGAACATCCAGACAGTAAGGCATTACAATAATCCAACCAAGAGGTAACAAAAGCATGAACTAGTTTCTCTGCATCACGAAGTGACATCATATTTCTTATCTTAGCAATATTTCTGAGATGGAAGAAGGCTACCCGAGTGATATTATCTACATGAGCTTCAAACGAAAGACCAGAGGCAATAATCACACCAAGATCGTTTACTGCTGGACAAGATGAAACCGAAAGACCATCCACCGTTACTTAATCAGAAAGCTCACTTCTAGCTGCATGTGGTCCTAGTACTAGCACCTCTGTCTTGTCCAAATTCAGCAGGAGGAAGTTAGTGACCATCCAATATCTAATGTCCTTTACACATTCTTCTATCTTAATAAGTTGGTGTCTCTCATCTGACTTAGATGAAACATATAGCTGTGTGTCATCGGCGTAACAGTGGAAGCTAATACCATGTTTATGAATAATTGCACCAAGGGGTAGCATATATAGGGAGAAAAGCAGTGGGCCTAAAACAGAACCTTGTGGAACACCAAACATAACCTTGGTATGCATAGAGAAGTCACCATCTAGATCTACAAACTGATAACGGTCAGTCAAATAAGACCTGAGCCAGGAGAGGGCTGTTCCTTTAACACCAACAACATGTTCAAGCCTATCAAGTAGAACAGTGTGGTCAATGGTGTCAAAAGCTGCACTAAGATCCAGTAGCACCAGTAAGGAGACACAACCCTGATCAGAAGCCAGTAACAGGTCATTTACCACTTTAACCAGTGCTGTCTCTGTGCTATGATGAGGTCTAAATCCTGACTGATACATTTCATAAATGTTATTTCTATGCAGGTATGAACATAACTGCTGTGCTACAGCCTTTTCTAGGATCTTAGAGATAAAGGGCAGGTTTGATATTGGTCTATAGTTAGACAGCTGACAGCGGTCAAGGTCCATTTTTTTAATCAAAGGTTTGATAACTGCTAGCTTCAAAGATTTAGGCACATAGCCAGTGCTTAGGGAAGAATTAATAATATTTAGAAGGGGTTTGGTAGCTACTGGTAGTATCTGTTTAAGGAAAGGCATGGGTAAAGGATCTAGGATGCAGGTAGAAAGTTTTGAAGAGGAAATTAGTGAAATTAGATCAGGCTCTTGAAGTGGAGTGAAGCACTCTAAGCTCTGATCAGAAATAGCTATATTATCTAAAGAATTTTCTAACAAATAATTTGGTTTTAAATTAATAGTCTGAATTTTTTGCCTGATATTGGCAATTTTTTCACTGAAAAAATTCATGAAGTCATTGCTGCTAAATATAGATAGTGTGCGCTTTTCTACAGTGGTTTTATTCCTAGTTAGTTTTGCTACAATACTAAATAAAAATTTAGGATTGTTTTTGTTATTTTCGATTAGGGCAGAAAGATATGCTGATCTAGCAGCACTAAGAGAATTTTTGTATCTCAGAAGGCTTTCCTTCCACACTAACTGAAATACTGCTAATTTACTTTGATGGAATACCCTTGACACTGTAGCTCCACTTAAATGGAAAATAATTAAAGAGAAGAAACTAGCACCCTGGTACAATGACCACACACGAGCTTTAAAACAATCAGCTAGGTAACTAGAATGTAAATGGTGGCGAACCAATCATGCGAGATAATTCTGGGAGACTATTGGTAAATCTCTCTGCAGTAACAGATGTAAATGTACGCTTAAAATGTACATTTTGTAAAATGTCTGCCTACATGCTCTTTAAATAAAATGTATGTAATGATGATGATGATGATGAAGATGATAATGATGATGTTTTTTTCCTCCTATCTCTAACAGAAACCAGCTTGTTTGAAGATACAGCCACCACTATAACTGTCTCTAACTCAGGCCTGTCTACAACCCCAGAACATCAGACTGATTTCACATCCTCCCTTAATCCAGAGAACACATATCAGACCACTACATCAAGCACTACCACCACTGGAGGGAAAGGTAGCATCAGACTACTTTTACATGAATGGCATGTTGATCATAAACACACGCAAATTTGTTTCCACACATATCATCACATAACATAATAAAAATTAGTCAGAATCTATTGAATCTAGACATGTTGCTGATTTGTTGGAAAATGGTCAGTGAAGAAAGAAAGAAAGAAAGAAAGAAAGAAAGAAAGAAAGAAAGAAAGAAAGAAAGAAAGAAAGAAAGAGTTTATAAGTATATTAGTTTATAATTCTTCACTCTAAATTCTTCCCGAACTGTAGCCTTGGTATGTTCTTAGATGTCAAAGGTATAAGATCATGTTATGTCATGTTAATTTTTTGATGGAAATATAGGCTTCTAAGATTGAACACTACTTTTCCATTACAGAAACTCCTGGTAATACTTTCAGCCCATTAGATGTTCCTTTATCAAAACATTGTCACCAATTATTTTAATATTAAATGTCTGTCTACATGCTCCTTAAATAAAATCAATATAATGATGATGATGATGTTGTTTACTCTTTCTTCTTCTAACAGAAACCAGCTTGTTTGAAGATACAGCCACCACTATAACTGGCTCTAATTCACACCTGTCTACAACCCCAGAACATCAGACTACCCAGTCACTTACTCCTGCTTTCACATCCTCCCTCAATCCAGAGAACACATATCAGACTTCATATCAGACTCCTACATCAAGCACTAGCACCATCAGAAGAAAAGGTAGCGTCAATCAGTCCGTCAGTCAGTCAGGGAGGGAGGGAGCATGAGAGAGAGAGAGAGACTTTGACTTTTGATGGTCATTTATTAAATCCAATTATTCATTCACTTTAGCAGCACATTACACAAGGGAAATTGAATAAATAAATAGATAAATAATTAAATAAATAAAGTAGTCCATTTATGAAGATAGATAAACAAATAAATAAATAAATAAATAAATGGCACATCAAAAACCTAGTTAAAAAACTATGAAAATACACAGGAAGTTAAAAAAATGTTCATCCAAACTCACATGCAAACAGCAGTTCATCATTTAAAACAGTGCACACGGCTCCCCCATAACACCACATCAGCTGGAACTTTTCAAGGTCATTCATACTTTTATAAAAGTTGAAATCAACAAAGACCCTTGTTTTGACCAGTCTCTGAAAGATTACAGTAACATCATGTTGTGTGTTCTGTGTCACTCTGTTCTTTCTGCTAGTGTAGATGGCCAGTTTCGCCTGGCCCAGGATAAAATTGACCAGCTGACACTTGAACTTTTCTTTTCTGGTGTATTTAAAACCAAGGATAAAAACCTGTGGGGTAAAAACCGTGTTAAAACACTCAAAGACACTCACTAAAACACTAAAAAGTGGACGAAGTCTAAAACAGTTCATAAAAGCATGAAACACTGTCTCCCTCTGTAAACAAAAAGGACATTCATGTGTGACCTCTGGGTTTAAAATACAGATAAAAGCATTAACAGAGACAATGCCATGCAGTACTCTCCACTGCAGGTCACCTGTTCTTTTAGTTAACGGTGGTTTGTACAATGTTCGCCACTCTGGCTTTACATCATCATTCAGCCCAAGGACACTGCGCCAGGGCGTGTCTGCCCTCCCGTCTAGCCATCTCTTGTAAACTTTTCCACACAGTTTGTAGAGGCTCTTACCCGAGGCTGGGTTAAAACCTATAGCTGTTCTTTCCCCATCTCCGAGGAGGGGACCTGAGACCTCTGACAGATTAGGTACAAGAGAAAGAACTGGATTGGGCTCACCTTCCTCAGAGCTGACCAGCCCAGCGCAGTAGTCCCTGAGCTGCATGCGCTCTTCAGATGTAAGTGCTGACCTCCACCTCTGTAAAAGCTGTGCAACCACAAGTACAGACTTTACCCCTAGCTTTGTTGCTACATCGTCTGAGTGAGCAAAGTCCGGTCCTGACAGTTGCACCAACTGTCGTAGTGTTACAGTCCTTGTGGAGATCAATGCTCTGGTTAAGGCTGGAGAGATCCTGCTGGTGACATCCAGCCGAGCGCCATGGATGAGAGGTTCATCGAGAAGCCAGCACAGTGGCAAACAATCTTCCTTCTGCAATCTGAACTGGTTAAAAACTTGATAAAAAATACCTTGATAAAAAGCTGGTAATCCAGTTAAGCTTAGTTGCTTTGTGTCCATTAAAAACAGTGACCTGTCCAGACCCCATCCTCCCACTGTGCGTAGTATTCCGTTCGCAGCTGCTTTCCATGAGAGGTTCTCTGGGCCAGTGAGGAGCTTCTGTACATGACAAAGATGAAAGGCCACAGTCCTGCTGGATAAGTGGATAAGTCCTTGTCCGCTCTCTTCCTTGGGTAGGTATAGAATGCTTTGTGGTAACCAGTGCAGCTTGTCCCTGAAGAAGTCCACCATCATGGCCTGCAGGTCTGCTAGTAGTTTGGGAGGGGGGTCAATACAGGCCAGTCTGTGCCATAACATTGAAGCAACTAGATTATTTATAACCAAAGTTCTGCCCTTATATGACATCTTTGGAACAAGCCATTTCCATTTATTCAGACGTCCTTTTAGCTTTTCACTTATGCCTTCCCAGTTTTTCTTAACATAGCTGCTGTCTCCCAGGTACACTCCCAAATATTTAAAACCACCTGTTCTCCAGGTCAAATTATCCGGGAGACATGGTTCCCCACTTTTCCAATCCCCGACTAAAATGGCTTCACTTTTGTTCCAGTTTACTTTTGCAGAAGATATCACATTAAACTTAATTATGATGTCAGTTAAAATATCAATATCTCTTTGTTCAGTCACCATCACAACAACATCAGCAGCATAGGCAGAAACACAGTATGGGGTATTAGACCTTGGTATAGACAGACCAGAAATCTTGCTTCTTATCTGACATAGTAAAGGTTCTATGGCTAGGGCGTATAACATGCCAGACAGAGAGCAGCCCTGCCTAATACCCCTATACACTTTAAAAGGCACAGATAAACCACCGTTAACTTTCAGTATGCTCTCAATGTCGCTGTACAGCACCTGGATCATGGCCTTGAACCCGGAGTTGAACCCAAAATTCTCTAACGCCCTCCACAAATACTGGTGTTCAACCCAGTCGAAAGCCTTCTCCTGGTCTATGAAAATAAGACCAGTCTTCAGCCCCAATAGCCTAGAGACATCCAAAATGTCACGAATTAAGTGTACATTGTCGTGGATAGACCTGCCAGGCACACAGTACGTCTGGTCAAAGTGGATGACTTGCTCCATCACCTTTCCTAGCTTTTGAGAGCACCTTGCAGTCTGTGCAGAGTAAGGAGACAGGGTGCCAGTTCCTAAGGTCAGTCTGATCTCCCTTCTTTGGGAGTAGGGTCAGGACTGCTCTACGGCTACTCAGCGGCAGTCTGCCTTCGCTTATGCTCGCCTTCAACACTTCCAGCAAGTCCTGCCCTATCACTGACCAGAAAGCCTTAAAAAACTCCACCGAAAGCCCATCGATTCCAGGTGACCGCCCATTTTGCATGCTGTTGATTGCAACCTCCTACTCATCGAGGGTCAGCTCCCTGTCCAGTTCCCGAGCTGAATCACCGGTTATTTTAGGAAGATTCTTGACAAAATCTTCCTCCACCTCCTGCACAGCTGCAAGCTCACTCCTGTACAGCTTTGAGTAAAAGCTGACTGTCTGCTTGCGAATTTCAGTGGGATCAGTTACAAGCTCCCCTGAATCTGTACGCAAAGCATGTATGAACCTTTTCTGTCCATTTTTTTTCTCAAGACTAAAGAAGAACTTGGAAGGAGTGTCCATCTCTGTTACGCTTTTAAAGCGCCCCCTGCACTGTTGTGTCCAACAACTCACCCAACGCATGTTTTTTCTTTTTGAGAGCCTCAATATGGCCTCGATTTCCTGTGGACTCCACCAAACCCTGGAGTTCCACTACCTCAATCTCTAGAGCTCTAAGTGATCTGGTGATGTCCTTAGTCACATTGTGAGCATACTGTTGACAAAACATTTGAATGTGCACTTTTGCCACATCCAACCAATCTTGCAGTGATGTAAAAGTCAGCTTCTGGAGCCTAAAAGCATGCCAAAAGAAAATAAAACTCTCTCTAAAATTAATATCATCTAAAAGAGCAGCATTAAAATGCCAGTAGGCACTACGTGGCTTTATATTGCTTTTCTTAAAAGTGCACTGTACCATAAAATGATCCGAAAAGCCCACAGGATAAATAACACAGGACCTAAAAATATTCAGCTAATGTTTAAAAGTGTAAAAATGATCAAGCCTTGCTAGTGAGAGGAGGTTCTCTTTGCAATGGGACCAGGTGTATTGTCTCTCTGTTTCATGAAAAGCCCTGCAAACATCACTCAGGTCATGTGTTGCAATTAACTCACACAGGCGTTTGCGAGAGGCAGCATGAGGTTCTAAATGGTTCCTATCTAAAACGTCTTCAGTGCAGTTAAAATCCCCACCAATGATTAAAACTTCACTCTGACTACAGGAACCAATGACAGTGCTTAAAATATTTAAGAACACCATTCTCTCCACACTTAGGGTGGGAGCGTACACACAAATAAAAACAAAAATCTCGTTCTCATAACACGCCCGCACTTTTAAAAGCCTGCCTTTTAAAACTTCTTCAACATCATAAGACTGTGGGCTAAAAGACGGTGAAAATAAAAGAGCAACACCACCGCTAAGAGAGGTATTGTGACTTAAAAACACAAGTCCCTTCCACTCGCTTGCCCAGTCTGAGGAGTTTCCGGGATCGCTATGAGTTTCCTGCAGGAAAACAACATCCGCGTGCTTGTGTCTCACCGTCTCATACACTGCCGCTCTCTTTCTGTGGTCCCTGGCACCATTGATGTTAAGGGTTATGGCAGTGATAGCACTCATTATTAAATAATAAAATGTCACCCACATAATGCAATCAATCAGTTGGTTAAGCATTACAGAGCTCAGTAGTCTATAAAGAACCTTCAGTGTTCTTCCTAAGTTTGGTCACTATGGCCTTCAGACGATAGATTTCAGTTTTTTCAAACACACCACACCGCATTAACTTTTTAACATCACAAACAAACTGTTCAGTGTCTGGGAAAAATTCTTCAATATTCACTGACCTTTTGCCCTTGGTGTTTTTTAAAAACGCTGATATTTCTGCTGGTGTGTAGACCATCTCCCTTTCGTCTGACTGTGAGCACTGTGACCAACTTGAGTCCGTGGAGCCACCATCACTTTCTTCCACGTCAGACTCGTGTTTCTTAGCCTGCTTGTTGCTCCTGCTTTTAGATTTTTTCTTACGCTTAGGGGGACTTTAAAAACAGGTTCTGCTTCCATCTCAGCATCTGTACCTCCATTATCGAGACTGTCCCGTTCCTCCACCTGGCTTATCTGCAAGGGGGGCTCAGATGTTGTTTCGCCCATCTCTTTATCACTTTTCGCAGGATCAGATGCTCCTGCTTTGTCCCCTGCAGGTTTTGCCACAGTAGCACCAGGGTTGCCTCCGCTGAGCCCGGTCTCAACCGCAGGGGGAACGGTCATGACGGGATCCAGCATGGAGGAGGCAGCAGCTATGGGCTTAACCGCAGGAGGGTCAGCTGTAACAGACTCAGCCACTGGAGAAACCGATACAGAGGGCCCATCTTCCTCAGTATCACCACTGTGCACATTTGGCCTAGTCTGCTCAGCCTGCCTGTCTGTCGCCCCGTCTTTTTTAACCTTCTCTGGACATGCACGAACCAAGTGTCCTGTTTCACCACAGTTGAAACATTTCATGCCAGAGTCAGTAGTCACAAAAACAGTGTAGTCAAAGCCATCCACGCTAAATTTCATCGCTAAGTCCAGCTCCTCCACGCCATTATTTAGCACCATGTACACCAGTCTCCTAAAGGAAACTATCTTTGAGTTTCTTAACTCTGGTGCTTTACTGCCCATGTGGATCTTTCTTATAGGAGAGACCATTTTGCCATAGCGGGAGAGCTCTTTAGCAATGGTGTCATTTTTCAAGAAAGGAGGAATGTTTGACAAAATTATTTTCGATGGAGTACTGAGAGGAAGCACCGTTACCAGGGAATCATTAATGACCACTTTCTGTTTAACAATCTCATTCACTTTGTTCAAAGAGTTCAGAAAAAGCACAATAGCACTGTTCATACAGGAGGCAGCTAAAATGTTGCTGTACCCTACCACCTTCCCGCACACACCGCACATGCGCCCAAACACACACGCGCCCAAACACACACACACGCACACTAACACACAAACACACAAACACGCAAACCAAACAACAACAAAAAATTAAATGAATTGCCAAAAAAGACAAAGACAAGTTTTGAAATCGCTCGCAAACTCGCTCACGACGCTCAGCTCGCTCATTCACATCCGCGCATGCGCAGAGAGAGAGAGAGAGAGAGAGAGAGAGAGAGAGAGAGAGAAAGAAAGAAAGAAAGAAAGAAAGAAAGAAAGAAAGAAAGAAAGAAAGAAAGAAAGAAAGAAAGAAAGATGGTGCTCTTTTGGTTACATTTTGTTTTATCACTCAACCCTAATTTTGTCCCTAACTGTAACCTTGGTATCTTCTTAGATGTCAAAAGTTAAAGATCATGTTACATCATGTTAAATTTTATGATGGAGAAATAAGCTTCTAATAGAAGCAGAAGCACCTTTCAGCTCATTAATTGGCAGCAGCACACAGACCAACGAGTCCCATCAATATTGACAAAGTAAAACAGATATTTAGGAGAAAAATGTTTGAAAAAAAGTCAATAGTCTGTGGCTATATCAAATGATTGTCATCAATTATTTTTAATATTAAATGTCTGCCTACATGCTGTTTAAATAAAATGTATGTAATGATGGTGATGTTTTTTTTCCCTCCTATCTCTAACAGAAACCAGCTTGTTTGAAGATACAGCCACCACTACAACTGACTCTAACTCAGGCCTGTCTACAACCACAGAACATCAGACTACTCAGTCACTTACTCCTGATTTCACATCCTCCCTTAATCCAGAGAACACATATCAGACTTCATATCAGACCACTACATCAAGCACTACCACCACTGGAGGGAAAGGTAGCATCAGACTACTTTTACATGAATGGCATGTTGATCATAAACACATCCAAATTTGTTTCCACACTTATCACATAACATAATAAATATTAGTCAGAATCTATTGAATCTATACATGTTGCTGATTTGTTGGAAAATGGTCAGTGAAAGAAAGAAAGAAAGAAAGAAAGAAAGAAAGAAAGAAAGAAAGAAAGAAAGAAAGAAAGAAAGAAAGAAAGAAAGAAAGAAAATGTCTGCCTACATGATCTTTAAATAAAATGTATGTAATGATGATTATGATGATGATGGAGATGATGATGATGTTTTTTTCCTCCTATCTCTAACAGAAACCAGCTTGTTTGAAGATACATCCACCACTATAACTGACTCTAACTCAGGCCTGTCTACAACCCCAGAACATCAGAATACTCAGTCACTTACTCCTGATTTCACATCCTCCCTTAATCCAGAGAACACATATCAGACTTCATATCAGACCACTACATCAAGCACTACCACCACTGGAGGGAAAGGTAGCATCAGACTACTTTTACATGAATGGCATGTTGATCATAAACACATCCAAATTTGTTTCCACACTTATCATCACATTACATAATAAACATTAGTCAGAATCTATTGAATCTAGACATGTTGCTGATTTGTTAGAAAATGGTCAGTGGAGAAAGAAAGAAAGAAAGAAAGAAAGAAAGAAAGAAAGAAAGAAAGAAAGAAAGAAAGAAAGAAAGAAAGAAAGAAAGAAAGAAAGAAAGAAAGAAAGAAAGAAAGAAAGAAAGAAAGAAAGAAAGAAAGAAAGAAAGAAAGAAAGAAAGAAAGAAATGCTGCTCATTCGGTTAAATTTTGTTTTATAACCCTTAACCCTAATTTTGTCCCTAACTGTAGCCTTGGTATCATCTTAGATGTCTTAAGTGTCAGATCATGTTACATCATTGTTTGAAGATACAGCCACCACTATAGCTGGCTCTAACTCAGGACTGTCTACAACCCCAGAACATCAGACTACCCAGTCAATTACTTTTGAGAAAGAATTATTTTTAGAATTATTATTTTTCCAATTATTTTTGATATAGTAATAATATATTTTTAATACATGTCTACTGAATGTAGACATGTTGCTGATTTGTTGAAAAAAAAAATGGTCAGTGGAAGAAAGAAAGAAAGAAAGAAAGAAAGAAAGAAAGAAAGAAAGAAAGAAAGAAAGAAAGAAAGAAAGAAAGAAAGAAAGAAAGATTTTTTCTTTAGATTTTGTTTTATAATTCTTAACTCTAAATTCTTCCCTAACTTTAGCTTTGGTATCTTCTTAGATGTCAAAGGTGTAAGATCATACTATGTCATGTTAATTTTTTTGATGGAAATATAGGCTTCTAATATTGAACACTACTTTTCCATTACAGAAACTCCTGGTAATACTTTCAGCCCATTAGATGGTAGTAGCATACAGACCAAAGAGTCCCGTCCACATTCACCAGGTAAAACAGATATTTAGAAGCCAAGTGTTAAAAAAAAGTCACTGTTCCTTTATCAGAACATTGTCACCAATTATTTAAATATTAAATGTCTGCCTACATGCTCCTTAAATAAAATGTATGTAATGATGATGATGATGATGTTTTTTTCCTCCTTCTTCTAGCAGACACCAGCTTGTTTGAAGATACAGCCACCACTATAACTGGCTCTTACTCAGGCCTGTCTACAACCCCAGAACTTCAGACTACCCAGTCAATTACTCCTGATTTCACATCCTCCCTCAATCCAGAGAACACATATCCAACTTCATATCAGACTCCTACATCAAGCACTAGCTCCACTAGAGAGAGAGGTAGCATCAGACTATTTTTACATAAATGGCATGTTGAGCATAAACACATCCATGTTTATTTTCCATCACATAATTAATAACAGTCATGCTCTACTGAATCTAGACATGTTGCTGATTTGTTGAAAAAAAAAGTCAATGGAAAAAAGAAAGAAAGAAAGAAAGAAAGAAAGAAAGAAAGAAAGAAAGAAAGAAAGAAAGAAAGAAAGAAAGAAAATGTCTGTCTACATGCTCTTTAAATAAAATGTATTTAATGATGATGATGATGATGAAGATGATGATGATGATGATGTTTTTTTCCTCCTATCTCTAACAGAAACCAGCTTGTTTGAAGATACATCCACCACTATAACTGACTCTAACTCAGGCCTGTCTACAACCACAGAACATCAGACTGCTCAGTCACTTACTTCTGATTTCACATCCTCCCTTAATCCAGAGAACACATATCAGACTTCATATCAGACCACTACATCAAGCACTACCACCACTGGAGGGAAAGGTAGCATCAGACTACTTTTACATGAATGGCATGTTGATCATAAACACATCCAAATTTGTTTTCCACACTTATCATCACATAACATAATAAATATTAGTCAGAATCTACTGAATGTAGACATGTTACTGATTTGTTGGAAAATGGTCAGTCCAAAAAGGAAGGAAGGAAGGAAGGAAGGAATGGAGCTCTATTGGTTAAATTTAGTTTTATAACCCTTAACCCTAATTTTGTCTCTAACTGTAGACTTGGTATCATCTTAGATGTCTTAAGTGTCAGATACAGCCACCACTATAGCTGGCTGTAACTCAGGACTGTCTTTTGAATCTTTTGAAAGAAAGAAAGAAAGAAAAAAAGAAAGAAAGAAAGAAACTGTAAAAGAAAGGAACTGTAGCCTCGGTATGTTCTTAGATGTGAAAAGTGTAAGATCATGTTATGTCATGTTAATTTTTTTGATGGAAAATTACACTTCTAATATTGAACACTTTACTTTTCCATTACAGAAACTCCTGGTAATACTTTCAGCCCATTAGATGGCAGTAGCATACAAACCAAAGAGTCCCGTCCATATTCACCAGGTAAAACAGATATATTTAGAAGACAGGTGTTAAAAAAGTCACTGTTCCTTTATCAAAACATTGTCACCAATTATTTAAATATTAAATGTCTGCCTATGTTGTTTACTCCTTCTTCTTCTAACAGAAACCAGCTTGTTTGAAGATATAGCCACCACTATAACTGACTCTAATTCACACCTGTCTACAACCCCAGAACTTCAGACTACCCAGTCAATTACTCCTGATTTCACATCCCCCATCAATCCAGAGAACACATATCCAACTTCATATCAGACTCCTACATCAAGCACTAGCTCCACTAGAGAGAGAGGTAGCATCAGACTATTTTTACATAAATGGCATGTTGAGCATAAACACATCCATGCTTATTTTCCATCACATTCCATAACATAATTAATAACAGTCATGCTCTACTGAATCTAAACATGTTGCTAATTTGTTGGGAAAAAAAGGTCAATGGAAAAAAGAAAGAAAGAAAGAAAGAAAGAAAGAAAGAAAGAAAGAAAGAAAGAAAGAAAGAAAATGTCTGCCTACATGATCTTTAAATAAAATGTATGTAATGATGATTATGATGAAGATGATGATGATGTTTTTTCCTCCTATCTCTAACAGAAACCAGCTTGTTTGAAGATACATCCACCACTATAACTGTCTCTAACTCAGGCCTGTCTACATCCTCCCTTAATCCAGAGAACACATATCAGACTTCATATCAGACCACTACATCAAGCACTACCACCACTGGAGGGAAAGGTAGCATCAGACTACTTTTACATGAATGGCATGTTGAGCATAAACACATCCAAATTTGTTTCCACACTTATCTTAAGAAAGAAAGAAAGAAAGAAATGCTGCTCATTCGGTTAAATTTTGTTTTATAACCCTTAACCCTAATTTTGTCCCTAACTGTAGCCTTGGTATCATCTTAGATGTCTTAAGTGTCAGATTATGTTACATCATTTTTTGAAGATACAGACACCACTATAGCTGGCTCTAACTCAGGACTGTCTACAACCCCAGAACATCAGACTACCCAGTCAATTACTTTTGAGAAAGAAAGAAAGAAAGAAAGAAAGAAAGAAAGAAAGAAAGAAAGAAAGAAAGAAAGAAAGAAAGAAAGAAAGAAAGAAAGAAAGAAAGAAAGAAAGAAAGAAAGAAATTGGGTTTTTTTGTTTAGATTTTGTTTCATAATTCTTAACTCTAAATTATTCCCTAACTGTAGCTTTGGTATGTTCATAGATGTCAAATGTGTACGATCATGTTATGTCATGTTATTTTTTTTTATGGAAATATAGGCTTCTAAGATTGATCACTACTTTTCCATTACAGAAACTCCTGGTAATACTTTCAGCCCATTAGATGGCAGCAGCACACAGACCGAAGAGTCCCGTCCACATTCACCAGGTAAAACAGATATTTAGAAGTGTTAAAAAAAGTCACTGTTCCTTTATCAAAACATTGTCACCAATTATTTTAATATTAAATGTCTGTCTACATGCTCCTTAAATAAAATCTATATAATAATGATGATGATGTTGTACTCCTTCTTCTTCTAACAGAAACCAGCTTGTTTGAAGATACAGCCACCACTATAACTGACTCTAATTCACACCTGTCTACAACCCCAGAACTTCAGACTACCCAGTCAATTACTCCTGATTTCACATCCTCCCTTAATCCAGAGAACACATATCAGACTTCATATCAGACTCCTACATCAAGCACTAGCACCATCAGAAGAAAAGGTAGCGTCAATCAGTCAGTCAGGGAGGGAGGGAGGGAGGAAGGAAGGAAGGAAGGAAGGAAGGAAAGAAAGAAAGAAAGAAAGAAAGAAAGAAAGAAAGAAAGAAAGAAAGAAAGAAAGAAAGAAAGAAAGAAAGAAAGAAATTGAGTTTTTTTGTTTAGATTTTGTTTTATAATCCTAAACTCTAAATTCTTCCTGAACTGTAGCCTTGGTATGTTCTTAGATGTCAAAGGTGTAAGATCATGTTATGTCATGTTAATTTTTTTGATGGAAATATAGGCTTCTAATATTGAACACTTTACTTTTCCATTACAGAAACTCCTGGTTATACTTTCAGCCCATTAGATGGCAGCAGCACACAGACCGAAGAGTTCCATAAACGTTCACAAGGTAAAACCGATATTTAGAAAGAAAGTGTTGGAAAAAAGTCAGAAAAATGTATGTAAAGATACTGATGATGATGATGATGATGATGATGACGACAACAGTGGTGATCTTAATAATGTTATTATTATTATTATTATTATTATTATTATTATTATTATTATTATTTCTTCTAACAGAAAACAGCTTGTTTGAAGATATAGCCACCACTATAACTGGCTCTAACTCAGGCCTGTCTACAACCCCAGAACATCAGACTACCCAGTCAATTACTCCTGATTTCACATCCGACCTCAATCCTCCAGAGAACACATATCCAACTGCACATCAGACACCTTCATCAAGCACTAGCACAACCAGAAGGAAAGGTAACATCAGACGACTTTTACACAAATAGCATGTTGATCATAAACACATACATGCTTATTTTCCATCACGTCCCATAATAAATATCAGACATGATCTACTGAGTCTAGACATGTTGCTGATTTCTTGAAAATGAAAAAAAAATCTTCAGTGGGAAAAGAAAGAAAGAAAGAAAGAAAGAAAGAAAGAAAGAAAGAAAGAAAGAAAGAAATGGTGCTCTTTTAGTTACATTTGGTTGGACATGGAGCTGCCAGGCAGGAGGCAAAGAGGAAGGCCAGAGTGGAGGTATACTGATGTAATAAATGAGGATATGAAGCTAGTGGGTGTAAGTGTTGAGGATGCAGAAGATAGCAATAGGTGGAGAGAGATGATTCGCTGTGGCGACCCCTGAAGGGAAAAGCCGAAAGAAGAAGAAGAAATGTCTATCTATGTGCTCTTTAAATAAAATGTATGTAATGATGAGGATGATGATGTTTTTTTCTCCTATCTCTAACAGAAACCAGCTTGTTTGAAGATACATCCACCACTATAACTGGGTTTAACTTAGACCAGTCTACAACCCCAGAACATCAGACTACTCAGTCACTTACTCCTGATTTCACATCCGCCCTCAATCCAGAGAACACATATCAGACACCTCCATCAAGCACTAGTACCACTAGAGGGAAAGGTAGCATCATACAACTTTTACAAAATGGCATGTTGATCATAAACACATCCACACTTATTTTCCATTACATCACATAATAAATATCAGTCATGATCTACTGAATGTAAACATGTTGCTGATTTGTTAAAAAAAATGGTCAATGGAAATGTTCTTCGATGTCAGATGTATAAGATCGTGTTACGTTTTCTGATGGAAAAATAGGATTCTAATATTGAACAATTTTCACTGCAGAATCTCATGGTAATACATTCAGCTCATTAGATAGAAGCAGCACACAGACCGAAGAGTCACATCCACATTCACCAGGTAAAACAGATATTTAGAAGCCAGGTGTTAAAAAAAGTCAATGTTCCTTTATCAAAACATTGTCACCAATTATTTTAATATTAAATGTATGCCTATATGCTCCTTTAATAAAATTTATGTAATAATGATGATGATGATGATGTTTTTTACTCCTATTTCTAACAGAAGCCAGCTTGTTTGAAGATACAGCCACCACTATAACTGGCTCTAATTTACACCTGCCTACAACCCCAGAACATCAGACTACCCAGTCAATTACTCCTGATTTCACATCCTCCCTCAGTTCAGAGAACACATATCCAACTTCATATCAGACACCTGCATCAAGCACTAGCTCCACCAGAAGGAAAGGTAGCGTCAGTCAGTCAAGAAGGAAGGAAGGAAGGCGGGGGAAGGAGGGAGGGAGGGAGGAAGGAAGGAAGGAAGGAAGGAAGGAAGGAAGGAAGGAAGGAAGGAAAGATGGTGCTCTTTTGGTTACATTTTGTTTTATAACTGAACCCTAATTTTGTCCCTAACTGTAGCCTTGGTATCTTCTTAGATAATTTTTTTTTTTTTAAAAAGTGTAAGATCATGTTACATCATGCAAAATTTTATGATGGAAAATTACGCTTCTAATATTGAACACTTTTCCATTGCAGAGACTATTGGTAATACTTTCAGCCCATTAGATGGCAGCAGCACACAGATTGAAGAGTTCCATCAATATTCACAAGGTAAAACAAATATTTAGAAGCCAAGTGTTAACAAAATCGCTGTTCCTTTACCAGAACATTGTCACCAATTATTTTAATTTTAAATGTCTGCCTACATGCTCCTTAAATAAAATGTATGTAATGATGATGATGATGATGATGATGATGTTTTTTTTCCTCCTTCTTCTAGCAGAACATATATCAGAATATCAGAACATTCAGTCACTTACTCCTGATTTCGCATCCTCCCTCAATCCACAGAACACATATCAGACTTCACATCAGACACCTACATCAAGCACTAGCAGAGGGAAAGGTAGCATCAGACAATTTTCAAACAAAATTTCATATTGATTATAAACACAACTTAGTTTATTTTCCATCACATCACAGAAGAAAAAGAAAGAAAGAAAGAAAGAGCTCCACTCTTTTAGTTTGATTTTGTTTTATAATCCTTAACCCTAATCTTTAGCCTTGGTATCTTTTTAGATGTCAAGTTAAATTTTATGATGGAAAAATAGGCTTCTAATATTGAACACTTCACTTTTCATTGCAGAAACTCCTGGTAATACTTTCACCCCATTAGATGGCAGCAGCACACAGACCGAAGAGTCCAATCCACATTCACAAGGTAAAACAGATATTTAGAAGCCAATTGTTAACAAAATCGCTGTTCCTTTATCAAAACATTGTCTCCAATTATTTTAATATTAAATGTCTGCCTACATTGGGTTGCTGGTGGTTCTGAATGGCAGGGATCCCTGGCAGTTATCCAGAACACCTGTCTAACACATAATTATCCTCTGCCACAAGGTCATGAGCACCTAATTTACTCATAGTCATCTGGGAAGGTGTGCAGAGATCATTGTCCTTTCTATTGATCTCCAATCAATAGAAAGGACAATGTTAACCTTGTAGAATCTGCGGAATGTAGATGATGATTGACAGGTAGCTACAGAGCAGAAATTCAGGCTCAATTGTTGAAAATGTGATTTTTTTAAATTGGAAAGATTGGAAAGAAAAACTTCTTAGTGTAACTTTGGATCCTATATTATGTGTAGTAGTAGTAGTAGGAGTAGGAGTAGGAGAAAGAGTGAGTAGTCAAAGCAGTTACCAGTGTAATATGATGTAAAACTGAGTGACAAGTTTAGATAGCAATCAAAATAAATTGTGAAAAAATTCCTGGAACCACTGACCACAATGAAACATATCATTATATAATTTATTCATTTAGGTCATTCTCTGGCCATTCACAGATAGGCGGAACCACATTTTGTTGTTTTCTGTGAATGTATTTTAGTATTTGCCCTACCCTAAATGGCCAAACCAATAAAGT
This sequence comes from Hemibagrus wyckioides, assembly GCF_019097595.1. Classification (NCBI taxonomy): domain Eukaryota; kingdom Metazoa; phylum Chordata; class Actinopteri; order Siluriformes; family Bagridae; genus Hemibagrus; species Hemibagrus wyckioides. The sequence goes on along the minus strand of NC_080729.1, from coordinate 11,938,217 downwards.
TATTGTGTCTAACCTGGCCATCCCATGGCAAAAAGTCTGGCTATAAACTCCTGAGAATGATATATTAATAGTGTCCATTCATACATAACTTCATTATATTGATGTGATGCTCTCATACAATAGGGTCTAACCCACGAGCTTTTTTATTTACAGAGATGAGAAGAATTATAACTAATCTGCAGGTGTGTTTAGACTCTCAAACCGATGAAGAGGTCATGCTGGAGAGCCTGCAGAATGTGAGTCAAATGATCAAATGCACAGTATAAACAAATGGGAAAAAAATTGAAACCTTATTTAACACTCAAGCAACAATGTAATGATGAAAACGATGCAAATATCACAGAGACACTACTCTCAAATTTAATTGATTATTTTCTGTACATGAGCCATCCAATGTACATATGTATAAGTGAAGGTAAAGAATTAAAAATGTTTTCTGCTTTTATTTCAGTTTGTTGCTAAAATACAGGATAAGTTAAGAAAGGAACTGTGTAAAGACTGCACACTGAAGATATTACAAATCCAGCCAAAAAGGACTGACTCCTGATTGCTCCTCATAATACTCATCATAATATACTCATAATACTCCTCATAATATAATGCAATGGCATTATGTATATTTGTAGTGCTCAAAATATTTGTATATGATTTTGTATTTTTGTTTTTTTCTATACCAGAAGAATATTTTCATAATGTAAACACTATCACTATGTCATGGAAACCCTGGAAAACAGTGGAAAAGGGGATGAAATTATACAAATTTATTCATCTCCTGAACCAGATGTCCTGTGGAACTCTCTGGCAAACTATCTGTCATCTACCTGATTTTACAAAGTAAGCAGGCTATGCTTCAAAGCAACAATTTCTTGTTGTAAATCAGTGTAAATCAAGAAACTGTTATTTACAGTTGACAAATATACTTAAAGTTTAGTATTTTGAGGGTTTGTTACATTCCAGAGATGTTTGCTTAACAAATTTTATTCATATTTAAACTTCATACAAAATACATTACATCTTCTCACCTGTTAATGCTGTGTTTCTCCTTGAAGATAACAGACATATACTGTTCTACTACTTATTTGTAATTAGTTCTGGTAAAACAATTACAAATGACCCTAAGGTGGTTGTGCATATTGATATTTGTGTCATTCGGTTCTGACTGCAGATTGCATATATTTGCTGGGTGTGGGTGCTTTGTCTGTGCTTTGGTTAGTCAAGGATAAAAGGGAAGATAACACTTTTGTTTATACCCTTTTCTTTTTTTTTGTATGTGTGTGTGTGTGTATGTGTGTGTGTGTGATACTTTCCATTTCCACAGTTACATTGTGTTGCACGTTTGATTCTTATTTTGTCTCAAGCTGCCCTGAAGCAGTACTGGCAATTTTGCATATATTTACATTACACATTTTCTACAATAAATATCAAAAAAGTCTATTAGTGCCAGTGTCCCTATTTGTATCTACATTTCTTTTTTAGCCATAGAAATAAAAGCATAAAAATATCATAAAATTATCACTCCAGAATTCCCTGTAAAAAGGAAGAAAACAGTGTCACATGTCAGTGTCACCCACGATTGTTCAATTTGTGCATAACATTATAAGAATGGGGAACTTATGGTGGCCTAGAAGTGCAAAACAAAATAACAAATTGAAAAAACACAATAATAAATCTAATAACACAACAAATTAGGCAAAACAGAAAAGGTAGACATAGTTTATAAAAGAAATTCTTACCACTGATTTGAAGAGACATCTGTCACTCAGAACAGGAAGTACAGCTGGCTGCAGCAGTAGAAAGTTTATTTGTCTGTCTATGAACAAAGCTTTGCTCTTATAGCATTCCTTACATTGTTTAATCTGAAATAGTTTTGTCTTCCAAACATGCCTGTGTTCAGGTCATCGCAAACTAATCTTTATGCCATGATACACTATCAGTATATCCAAAATCACGGCATATGAATCTCTTTTCTCAAAGTAGTATTTTCTTATAAACTATAATATATATGTCTGTTATTTTCTTTAAAAGATTTAAAGTTGCACTATAAAAAAATGGTTTAAAGTGAACGCAGAACTCCATACATGTACAAGAAATAAAGTTACTTACACAATTTTCTTGTATATCTTGATTGACAGCTGTCTCGTCCAATGAGTGGTAAGAATTCCATTCACAAATTATTCCTACCTTTTTTGGGTTGTCTGAATTGTCCTTGTGTTTTTGGATTTGTTATTTTGTTTTCTGATGTGTTATTTTGTTTCGAGATTTTTTGTATGCACTTCTCGGCCACTGTCGGAAATAGAAATATTTCATCTCCTGGATGCAAAAGGGGATTGTTACTTTTGTGTCTACAAAAGGCTGAATCATGAATCATTCTCCAAAGTACAGTGTGTGCATTCTAATTATCAGGCAATTGTCAGACTATTGTGGTGTGAAAAAAACCCATAGCTGATTAGAAAAAGCATTTATCATTAGTCTAGCCTGTTGTCACAAGGCGCTCAGAGCCAGAACACCAGAGGGAGCCATCGCCCGAATATTGACTGTATCTGCCTACTTCCGGTTTATTCGCATATTTAAGCAGTGTGCTGTCTCAGCTCCTATGCGAAGCATTGTTTCTGTGAGTTACTTGCCAAGCCTTGATTGATTTCTCTGTTTAGTTTGCCTAGTGTATGACCTTAGCCTGTCCCATATTGGCTACGAGTTTCGGTTTTGTTCACAGTGTTTGTTTCCTGGTTTTGACCCTTTTCGCCTCGTTTCCTCGACTTACAATTTTGCCTGCTGTTTATATAATAAAATCTGCAAATGGATTCTAACACCCCGGTGTCCGACGAGTCCTTACACCTGTGTAGTCAACACATAAGTTATATGAATAACATGTTGATTATCATTTTAATTATCAAATGCACTTCAAACTCTCTCAAAGAATATGTTTAAAAATGTGATGCTTCTTTTGAGTTCCTCATCTATCATTAATTAGACATACTACACATCATGTAGAGGTAGCTGACAACTAAGACATGAAAGAAAGATGCAAAGTAAGAACATGCAAAACTTCACACAGACAACACAAGCTCATAATTCAACAACCAACCTGGAGCTGGGAGGCAGCAAAGGTATTTTTACAATTAAACTGTTATATTTGGTTGAATTTTGTGATTGAGAAATAATGTTCTAAAATTAAACACCGCCTGGACTTATATGTTCTTTTTTTCAAATGCTAAGGCCTCCTGGGAAACAGCAACTGGATTGCGGTAGTATACACTGAAGAACCATAATTTCTTACATGTCCTTTGCAAAGTTGTAACAAAATGCTATAACATAGTTTTATTATTATAGTTAATTGATTAACAGACTACAGTTATTGTTCCCGTTATAAAGTGCATACTTCACAGTCCTATGTGTTTGAATAATGCGGTATGCAAATGAACGTGTCAAACAAGAACATTTCTGTAAATACACACACCTTGTTTGGCTGAAATTATCATATATATTTTCACATATATACGAATAAGAAATAAGCAAGTTGTATTCCAAGCACCCATAACACCACTGACAGGTGAAGTGAATAACATTGATTGTCTTGTTACAATGCCACCTGCAAGGAGTGGGATATATTAGATGGGTCTTGTGGGCTGTTCCCAGTGTGTAGTGTTTAGTACCTATCAAAAGTGGTCCAAGAAAGGGCAGTGTACTGGGGACTTTGTCATGGGCACCCAAGGCTGATAAATGTGTTTTGATGCTGTGCATCAATAGCTCTTCACACTATAGCTTTTTTGCTTACAGAGAAGAAGTCTAATGATTCTGCAGGCATATAAATGCATATAAAGTAATTAAGAAGGGTTTCATCTCTTATTTTTCTTATTTCAGTTTGCTGCTGGAATGCAGGGAAGGTTAAGGAAGGAAACATTTGTAAGGACTGCACATTGAAGATATTATAAATCCAACCATAAAAGACTGAGCTGTCTATCATGTAAACCTTGCAAACTAACAAATCCACCAAATTAAAACTGAACCACCATTGCGGTTATGAATTCATCTAACTTATATATTGCCAAAAGTATTCGTTCACCTGCCTTGAATCGCATATGAACTTAAGTGACATCCCATTCCTAATCCATAGGGTTCAATATGACGTCAGTCCACCCTTTGCAGCTATAACAGCTTCAACTCTCCTGGGAAGGCTGTCCACAAGGTTTAGGAGTGTGTTTATGGGAATTTTTGACCATTCTTCCAGAAGCGCATTTGTGAGGTCACACACTGATGTTGGACGAGAAGGCCTGGCTCTCAGTCTCCGCTCTAATTCATCCCAAAGGTGTTCTATCAGGTTGAGGTCAGGACTCTGTGCAGGCCAGTCAAGTTCATCCACACCAGACTCTGTCATCCACGTCTTTATGGACCTTGCTTTGTGCACTGGTGCACAGTCATGTTGGAAGAGGAAGGGGCCAGCTCCAAACTGTTGGGAGCATGGAATTGTCCAAAATGTCTTGGTATGCTGAAGCATTCAGAGTTCCTTTCACTGGAACTAAGGGGCCAAGTCCAGCTCCTGAAAAACAACCCCACACCATAATCCCCCCTCCACCAAACTTTACACTTGGCACAATGCAGTCAGACAAGTACCATTCTCCTGGCAACCGCCAAACCCAGACTCGTCCATCAGATTGCCAAATGGAGAAGCGCGATTCGTCACTCCAGAGAACGCGTCTCCACTGCTCTAGAGTCCAGTGGCGGCGTGCTTTACACCACTGCATCCGACGCTTTGCATTGCACTTGGTGATGTATGGCTTGGATGCAGATGCTTGGCCATGGAAACCCATTCCATGAAGCTCTCTGCGCACTGTTCTTGAGCTAATCTGAAGGCCACATGAAGTTTGGAGGTCTGTAGCGATTGACTCTGCAGAAAGTTGGCGACCTCTTCGCACTATGCGCCTCAGCATCCGCTGACCCCGCTCCGTCAGTTTACGTGACCTACCACTTCGTGGCTGAGTTGCTGTCGTTCCCAAACACTTCCACGTTCTTATAATACAGCTGACAGTTGACTGTGGAATATTTAGGAGCGAGGAAATTTCACGACTGGATTTGTTGCACAGGTGGCATCCTATCACAGTTCCACGCTGGAATTCACTGAGTTCCTGAGAGTGACCCATTCTTTCACAAATGAGCGAATACTTTTGGCAATATAGTATATATATATATATATATATATTATATAAAAAGTTAAGGATATTCAGCTTTCGGGTGAAATTTCAGGATGCACCTAAAATGCACTATAACCTTTACAGGTGAACTTAATTTGACCTTCTCTACACTTTTGAATGGACATGTCCAACTTTTCAGTGTTTCAGTACATTTTGAATAACTTGCTGTTCTCTAACAAGGTGCTTAACAGCAAAATTCACAACTGGTGTTTGATCCATGAATCGACCAATAAGTTTTCTGGTTCAATTAGAATTGGTATTTAAACAGTCCTCTTCATCATGCTGTTCACATTTTGACATCATGAGACCAAGACGACACCTAACAATTGATCAACAGTACCTCGCCATTGTGAGGCTTCAAACAGGATGTTCTCAGAGGGAAGTGGCCACTGAGCTTAGAGTGTCACAGAGTGTCATCAGCAGGTTGCGATAGAGATACAGAGAGACTGGAAGAGTCACAGAAAGGCATACAAGTGGACGTCCTTTGGCCACATCCCACGTTGATGACCGCTTCATTGTGAACAGTGCCCTGCGAAACCGAATGATGAATGCCACTCAACTCTAGGCACATTTAAGGGAGGTGAGAGGCACCCAAGTGTCACGTCAGACCATTCGAAACCATTTACATCAGTGTGGTCTGCATGCTAGATGACCTGCAAGGGTACCTGGCCACACCACCAGGCACTTACGCTGGACGAGGGACCAGTGGGCCTCAGTGCTGTTCTCTGATGAAAGTCAATTCACGTTGAGCAGAAATGATGGCTGCCAATGATGTTGGAGATGTCAAGGAGAGCGCTATGCATCAGCCACTGTTGTGGTGGTGTTACAGTCTGGGCAGGTGTGTCTACTCAATACAGAACTGCCCTACATCTTGTGAATGGTACAGTGACAAGCCAATACTACCCGAATAACATCATTAATCCAGTCATTGTGCCCCTGCATGAACAACACAGGCCTAATTTCATCTTCATGGACGACAATGCTCCAGCTCATCAAGGTCGCATCATTAGGGAACGGCTGCTGGGGTACCTCAAATGGAGTGGCCTGCACTCTCTCCAAACCTGAATCCCATAGAAAGTCGCCGTTTAGAGGCTCGTAACCCTGCACCCTAGAACCTCAATGACCTGAGGGCCGCCATTCAAGAACAGTGGAATGCCATGCCTCAGCAGATAATAAGTCGACTCGTGAACAGCATGAGACCTCGTTGTCAAGCTGTAATTGATGGTCAAGGGCACATGACAAATTATTGAGACATTGACATTTTTTGTTGTGGTATACTCACCACTGTTGTTGGCTTTTGTTTCAATAAATTGTTTGAGATGAGGAAATCACCATTGCATGCTTCTACTTAAATGCCCTACTTTCATGATATAATCACTGTAGCGTGAACTTTTTACATTTTCCATAAATTTCACCCAAAAGCCAAATATCCTTAACTTTTTGTGAGTAATATATATATATATAATAAATAAGACAAAATTAGAAACACACACACACACATATATATATATATATATATACACTATATTGCCAAAAGCATTCGCTCACCTGCCTTGACTCGCATATGAACTTAAGTAACAATCCAATTCCTAATCCATAGGGTTCAATATGACATCGGTCCACCCTTTGCAGCTATAACAGCTTCAACTCTTCTGGGAAGGCTGTCCACAAGGTTTAGGAGTGTGTTTATGGGAATTTTTGACCATTCTTCTAGAAGCGCATTTGTGAGGTCACACACTGATGTTGGACGAGAAGGCCTGGCTCTCAGTCTCCGCTCTAATTCATCCCAAATGAGTTCTATCGGGTTGAGGTCAGGACTCTGTGCAGGCCAGTCAAGTTCATCCACACCAGACTCTGTCATCCATGTCTTTATGGACCTTGCTTTGTGCACTGGTGCACAGTCATGTTGGAAGAGGAAGGGGCCAGCTGTTCCCACAAAGTTGGGAGCATGGAATTGTCCAAAATGTCTTGGTATGCTGAAGCATTCAGAGTTCCTTTCACTGGAACTAAGGGGCCAAGCCCAGCTCCTGAAAAACAACCCCACACCATAATCCCCCCTCCACCAAACTTTACACTTGGCACAATGCAGTCAGACAAGTACCGTTCTCGTGGCAACCGCCAAACCCAGACTCATCCATCAGATTGCCAGATGGAGAAGCGCGATTCGTCACTCCAGAGAACGCGTCTCCACTGCTCTAGAGTCCAGTGGCGCCGTGCTTTACACCACTGCATCCGACGCTTTGCATTGCACTTGGTGATGTATGGCTTGGATGCAGCTGCTCGGCCATGGAAACCCATTCCATGAAGCTCTCTGCGCACTGTTCTTGAGCTAATCTCAAGGCCACATGAAGTTTGGAGGTCTGTAGCGATTGACTCTGCAGAAAGTTGGTGACCTCTTCGCACTACGCACCTCAGCATCTGCTGACCCCGCTCCATCAGTTTACGTGGCCTACCACTTCGTGGCTGAGTTGCTGTCATTCCCAAACACTTCCATGTTCTTATAATACAGCTGACAGTTGACTGTGGAATATTTAGGAGCGAGGAAATTTCACGACTGGATTTGTTGCACAGGTGGCATCCTATCACAGTTCCACGCTGGAATTCACTGAGCTCCTGAGAGCGACCCATTCTTTCAGAAATGTTTGTAAAAACAGTCTGCATGCCTAGGTGCTTGATTTTATACACCTGTGGCCATGGAAGTGATTGGAACACCTGATTCTGATTATTTGGATGGGTGAGCAAATATATATATATATATAAATTTAGGCTGTTTTTCACTGGAATATCTACTGTATCTTCATCATTACACAACAGTGAACAGCTTGTGTTTTTGGTGTATCTAACCTTGTTACACTAAGATCAACATCATCTTAAATGATTTGTCATCTGTAGTTTTTCTTATGTTTTCAATTCCGAATTTTAAAGTTTACATGCTGACAGCACAAGTGTTAAATAAGATAAAAAATAATTAATAATAATAAAAAATAACATACACCACTGTGATTAATTATGCTGATAAGTAAGCATCCACAATGATGTCCATGCTCTTTGGGCAAAAGGTAAATTTGCTATAACAGACATGCCATGCTAATATTTCAAAGGCGACAGCTACATTCTGTTACATTTGTGGCATGTGTCACCACAGGCTTGCTCATTAGGGATAAAACAGGGATAAAATAATAACTTTTTTCCTTCTCTGTTTCTATACTTCTGTAAAGCTGCTTTGAGACAATGTCTATTATTAAAAGTGCTATAGAAATACATTGAATTGAATTGAATGTGTACACTTAAATCTCAAACACAGGATATAATTGCTCTTATTAAGAAAGCATATGAGCTTTAGTTCAGTTGCAAACTGTGATCAACAGAAAACCTGGGCTCATCAAATTTGTTGCACAACATGTGCTGTTAATCTTACAGCTTGGCTCAGATGTATATGGAAATTGATGACACTTGCTATCCTAATGATACAGCAAGAACAGAGGGACCAGATTCTTACTTTTGGCTGATCAATATCTCTGGCTTTTCTGCAAAGAAATAAAAAATACACTTATTGTATTCAGCAATGAGGCGAGTGCTGCATGATGACAGTCTGATAGCATTGAGGCAACCAGAGACATAAAGGAAGCCAATGAAGATGCAACAAAACGCAAGCCTAAAATGAAAAGAGACTCTGATCCAGATTTTGAGTCATCTGCATGCAGTGAGCCTCATTTCAAGAGACAGTTTTATTTAAATGCCTTGGTGAAGGACTTGGCTTTGTCAAACATAAAAGTTGAGTTCAAGGCTGTAAAGAGGGAGTTTGCTGTCACCAGGTACAAAAATGTAAATTTTTTGCAGCTGCCAATAAGTTTTGACAAATTTCTTTGGTCAGGTTGACAATATGTGTTTCTGAATTGACACTGATGGGTTTCTTTATAGCTTTTGGTTTGTGAACATTATCCACAGCAGTGTCCTCTTGTTGCTTATTTGAGAAAGATGCTTCCCAAAATAGGTGATGTTAAGATATGGTCCACATATCAAACAGTTCATCAATGACAGTCAGTTTAAAGAAGTTCTAGTGGGATTGGAGATAATTTATGGAAAAAACATTTCTTGGGAAGTATAGGGCACCAAAATATGTCCAGCTGGCTGACAAAATGCTGTACAAAACATACAAAACCAAAAGGCAACATAGACCAATTTTCTACACTTTCATAAAGCTCTGTAAATCTTGGAGCATTTAGTGATATTCATGGTGGAAGGTTTTACCAAGACACCGGCGACAATGAAACATAGTAGCAGAGCAATTGCAGTGCATTAATGGTGGCAGATTATTGTTGGACACTTAAATAAAAGGTAATTATGCAGGAACTAAGCATGATGATTCATTCTTCATTCACACTTCTCTTATACATATTAACTACTATGAATACTATGCATTACATTTCTCCTGCAGAAGAATGACTATGATTCCTTTATAATAATTACTGATTAAGTACTGATTATATTGGCATTAACTCCCACAAACTACTACATCTAGTACTTTGTATGACCTCCATGATTTTTAATGACAGCACCAAGTCTTCTAGGCATGGAATGAACAAGTTGGCGACATTTTGGAACATCTATCTTTTTCCATTCTTCAATAATTACCTCTTTTAGAGACTGGATGCTGGATGGAGAGTGATGCTCAACTTGTCTCTTCACAATTCCCCATAGGTGTTCGATTGGGTTCAGATCAGGAGACATACTTGGCCACTGAATCACTTTCACCCTGTTCTTCTTCAGAAATCCAACATTGGCCTTGGATGTGTGTTTAGAATCAATGTCATGTTGGAAAAGTGCATGACAACCAAGGGCACAGAGTGATGGTAGCATCTTCTCTTTCAGTATAGAGCAGTACATCTGTGAATTCATGATGCCCTCAATGAAATGCAGCTCCCCGACACCAGCAGCACTCATGTAGCCCCACATAAGGACACTGCCACCACCATGTTTCACTGCATTTGCACCATGCATTTTTCTTTGTATTCCTCACCTTTCAGTTTTCCATGCCATTCAGTTTTGAAGTCATCAGTTCCAAAAACATTTATCTTGGTCTCATCACTCCAGCGTATAGAGTCCAGTAGTCTTCATCGTTGTCAGCATGGGCCCTGGCAAACTCAAGGTGGGCTTTTTTGTGCCTGGGCATTAGGATAGACTTCTTTCATGGACGGCACATTGTGTCATGGGAAACTGTGTCATTGTGTATGCCATATTGTGTCATGGGAAACAGTCACCCCAGTTTGGCATTCTACTTCTATAGATAACTTCAGTGATCTTGCATGACGATTTTCTTCAAAACTTCTCATCAGAGGATGAATCTGTCGAGGTGTTAACTTCCGTGGACGAGCTGGACGTCTCTGTGAGATGGTTGCAGTTCCATCTTTTTAAAATTTTTGTATCACTTTTGGTTCAGTATTCTGACTGATAATTAAAGCTGATCTTTGCTGAACTTCTTGTAGCATTCACCTTTCTGGTGTAAAGAAATTATTTTCTTTCTCAGGTCTTTTGACACTTCTATTCCATGTGGTGCCATTGCTGACAGCATGAAATGGGAAGGGTTTTTCTTTAAGTAATACCCTTTTATAGTCAACTGTCTGCTGGACACCTGTGTAATGAATAATCAGACTCACTTGTGGTTGAATTCTTGTTAAATTAGACATTTGTAGTCTAAAATTTAGCTTTGCTCCAGAGACTTTCAGTGGGGTGTACTCATTTTTGCATCACCCTAATTTGAGTAAAACTAAAAATGTTGTTCTCTAAGTTATATTATTAATCTTACTTTCATGTTATAAGTTAAACAGATGTTATATAAAACTAAGTCTTGTCAACATTTTGGAGATTGTTTTTGTGTTCATTGAGATACTGCTTAAAATGTTACTTTTCAAAGGGGGTGTACTCATTTACGCTGAGCAGTGTTTATTTTTCTTTAGTTTAAAGACCTCTGTGATGATCATCAACTTTTTTAGTGGGAGGAAACACTTTTGTTCTCCAGGTTAAGTACGTATTAGTCACAAACACATTTGTGCTACAGTATTTTAGTTTCACCTGTAGAGAGCAGCATACACATGAAAGTCACTGTGGCCCCTCGTAAATTAATATGGCTTGTGTTTGCTGCCAGTTATTCACAGTAACACATTCCTTCTCATTTTCTATTTGTTTATTAAACTTCATTCAGATTTGTTTTAAAAGAAATATGGTCCTGACCCCTAAGCCCTTCATTAACTATATGGCCAAAGGTTTGTGGATGCCTTCCCCAAACTGTTGCCACAAAGAACATAATTGTCTAGAATACCTTTGTATGCTGTAGTGTTAAAATGTTCCTTCACTGGAACTAGGGGGCATAGCTCAAACTACTTCTAAAATGACAATGCCCTTTGCACAAAGCAAAGCCTGAGAAGACATGGTGTATAGCCCTTACCTCAGATCCACTGAACATAACTGGGATTAACTGTAATTCCCAGGCCTCATTGCCTGACAATCTAGTGGAAAGCCTTCCCAGAAGAGTGAACATTATTAGAACCCAAAATGGGTTCAGGTAGCCACAAACATTTGACTGTAAACAGAATATTACTAGCTTGATGATATTAAACATTTAAATTAATATGCATTTTCTGGTCATATAAAATTCTATAGAAATTCAGAAATGTCTTGGGCTTTTATTTTGTTTTTTTCACAGGCCTAAATAATGTTTGCATTCTTCATATACCTTTCTGTGTTTTAATTCAACTGCAAGATGTCTATGTTATACTGAACTTTGAATTCATCAAGGCCAATGCAGTTTTAAATTAATATATAAATTTATTTGGCCATAATATATTTCCAGTGCAATTAAGCAATCAAGCAGCATACCAGTTAAATGTACATATATAATATACATATGCTTTAACAGTAAATATTTCAATTTTGAAACTCAAGAGAATCTAAGATTGAACCCTACAGTGGTACACTGAATAGCATGCATCTGTTCTATATTTTGCAACATTCTAAGCAAAATGAGCAGCTAAATGACTCAGATCTGTGAGAAAAAGCATGATGTAAATAACATACTGTTCATAATAAGGAGAAAACTCTTCAAATACTGCACAGTAATATTACAGAACAGACTACTAAGTCTTCCATTATCCATTTATGATCTAAAGTGTTTGACTACTTATTATTGGGAGTGGTGGCTCAGTGGTTAAGATGCTGGACTACTGAAAGTACGCGTGTGATTTCAAATCCCATTAGCACCAAACTGTTGCTGCTGGGCTCTTCATGTAAGTTGCTTTGGATAAGGGTGTCTGCAAAATATAAATAAATGGAATATTTTCAACATTGACCATCAATGAATCAATTCAATGACTTTCATTAGGAATTGTCTGACTATTGGGAGGCCAATGGCCCTGTGACTGAGGACATAAAACATCTTGTATGGGCACCTCTCACTTTACTGCAGAGGAAAATCACAGTATATTTACTGTTCCATATTAAGAATATGAGTTACTAATTTGTTCATTTTGTTCTTTAATAAGGATCATTGAAAGTTCTTACAATGCTCTTTCACTGATTTGTATGATCTGATCTGTCCCTGTTACAAAGAAAATGCTGCCACTACATTTGAAGGGCAGACCTGGATGGAAAGTGATGATTCTGGCTGACAAAAATATCATATATCATATAATATAATATATTCATTCTGCAAATTAAAAAAGGGGATCCGTTGTGTAACACTTGGTTTTTCATACTTTTCAATTTATGTAGAGGAGGTAACAAAAAAATCCCTGTTTCCTATGGTATGGAGCACATAAGTTAAGAGCTTGCACTGGGAATCAGTAAAAATAGCACTGTGGTAGTTAAGTCTGAAGGTAACAAAATCATGGAGAAGCATATCTGCTGGAGAGTGGGAAAGGGGGGGACCAAGCCTGGCAATGTTCCTAAGGTGAAAGAAAGCTGTCTTAGCAATGTTTTTAATGTGAGTCATATAAGACTGTGGAATGTAATGTGACCTTAAGGCTTCAAACGTGAGTTGAGCTGGATGTTATAAAACCTTGGATAGCTAATGAGTAGTGCCTCATTTATTCCGTGTGGAAGGGGATGCAAACAGTATGACCTAATGTTCAAATGTTAAAATTAATCCAAGTTTTTAGGTCTGTTGGACAGTCCACTAGTGCTAGAGGGTTGCAGTGTGTGTGAGGAGACAGTATGTGGGTACAGCGTAGCACAAAACTGCAGGCCATGCCACCTGATGATATTGCCCAGAGGGAGAACGTATATATGATAAATAGCAGTGGGTCAAGAACCAAGCCTTGAGGAGGCAAAACACGTCAGACCTCAACGTATCGTATTAAAACAAATTGCTGTTGTCAGAGAGATATGATCTAATCTAGTAGAGGACAGTACACCAGTAAGGCTAACGATTTTTTCATGTCTGTGCATAAGTACTTTATGACACACTGTGTCGAAAGCAAGAATGAAGGCCAGAGGAACAAGTATATTCAGCACCCTGGTGTAATGCAAACAGCAGGTTATTTGTGACCTTGAGTACAGTTTCAGTATTGTTGTGTTGTCCAAACACAGACAGTAATGGATCAAACAGATCTTTGAAGAAAGGTCAGGTTAGGAAATGGTCAGTTGTATCTGAGCTCCTTGTGGTCAAGTCTGTTTGAGTTTCATTGGAATCAACTAAGGTCCACTAAAGCCCTTAGATAAAGTCCACCTCAGGTGAACTGATCGGCATATGACTCCTAAAATACTTTTTAAACAGTATTTTATATTATATCAAGATTTCAAGATGTATTTGGCCATACATTGTAACAAAAAATCTTAATTAAACAATCTAAAAAAATCTTTAATTAAAGTCTACTGGCCTGCTTATTTCAAGTTGCTCTAAAAAACTTTAATGCTGGAGAAAATAGAAATAGAAGGCTATGTCAATTAAATGCTTCATATTCACCATATAAAACTAGTGGTTCAAATATATAATTTGTGATGTATTAGGAACACACATTTCATGTGATGTCAATCTATCATGACACCATGTACACAACATATATACACACTCATTGATAATTTCTCTTAGTCAGTCAACTGACTGATATATGTTTTTGAAAGAACTCACAGGCAGTGATTGAAATTCAGGATGGAACCTGGGACTCTGGAGCTATGAGACCTTACATGAGATAAAGGAGTATAGCAATTGGGATGGTGTGAAAAAAACTTTATTGCAGCTGCATTCTGGATCAGATGCATGCTGGGATGGTGTTCAGGGTCCTGCCAGGGGTTGCAGTAGTCCAATCTTGAAATGGCAAAGGGACTGAAAAAGCATGTGAGTGGCCTCCAGGAATTGAATTAACCAGATCTTTCTGATGTTGCAAAGAAGAAACCTGCATGACTGAGTCAGGTTAGCAACATGATCTGGGAAGGAAAGTTGGTTATCCAGAATAACTTCAAAATGTGTCTGCTGAGTTCAGTATTGCTGGGATTATTTTTCAGCTGTTGATCTCAATGGCAAAATGTCTGCCAAACATGCTGAGATCTAAACAGAAATATGTGAGTGTGAAGGAGGAAAGGACAGGATAAGTTGTCAGTGTCATCAGCATAGCAGTGGTATGAAAATTCATGTGAGGATATAACTTCACTAAGCCTTGTGGATCACCACTTGAGAGTCTCCATGGAACAGATGTGGATCCCCCCCTGTGTCACCTGATATGACCATCCCTTTAGGTAAGAAGCAAATCATTAACACCATAAAATGCCAAAAAACATATACTCCTGCTTGTCTGAAAAATGATTCATTGTTACTTCAGACCTAACTAAACTGATCTAGAGTAAAATTCTCAACACTGAACACATAACCTTTCACCCAGGCACTCTGCATTGAAAGTAAACATGATGAGAAAAAGAATGCTAATTGATATCTACAGGCTGTTCTAGTAATATTAAAAAAAAAAAAAAAAAACATTAGCCATTTCTGCCCCAAAAGGCAGAGGAATCTGTTCTCTCATTTCTAACTTTCTAAGGTTCCCAAAACTTCTACAGATTTTGTTTAAGCGGTTTATTTTATACAGGCATTGGCTTTATATTGCTATATGCAGTGCCATATAGTGAGACTGGGTACTTCATTTTTGTTTTTTCAATAAATGAAATATTACTTTGCAATTAAAAATATAAATAAAATATTTTTTTTTAAAAATAGGTATTTCTGATAAACCAAAATAATAATTAGGGTAGAAAGAAACTGTAAAGCAATGAGTTTTAAAATACATGGTATCTCTATACAAAGAGGAAATTAATATTTTTTAGCCAAAAATTTGAGATGGACTTTAACAGGAAACATCTCAAGCACATCACACATGACACAGCTGCCAAACATAGTAATAAATTTAAAAAGAATGGAAGTGTTCTGGACTAACCAACAAGCGCGAATTCACTATATAACCTGATGAAAGCAGAACCAACGTGGTGCTGGCATATATAGTTCCCATATGTATGGAGACTTATGAGACACCCTGTACTTTTATGTAGTTTTTAATAGTTGCATTCATATTGACTACTATAATTATTTTGCCTACTTTTTATGGTTTAACATAGGATATTCACTTGATAAAACATAAAAATACTCTACCTACATCACGTTATCTTTAAATTTAGATAAAAAACCATTATCTCCTAATTAGCCATTTGTGTTTTCTTAGTCTTAGTGTTTTTTTTAACTATTAGTTTTGTTGTTGGTGGTGTTTTTTTTGTTTGTTTGTTTGTTTTGTTTTGTTTTTAGTAAGTAAGCATCTGCATTGTCATTGTGCACTGAGGGGAAAAAACACTGTTGTTTTTTTAAAACATTTTTAAGGTATGGGCTGAAAACAACCAATCACAATCAAGCTGCATGTTTCAGACAAATGCGCTGCTTAAAGTCGGTTAGTTTTATGAGAAGATTGTGACTGTGATATGAAGTAATGACGTTTTGAGGGAGTGAATTAGCTAAATGGACTGGAAGGTATGAACGAAATCTTTTTATTATCTATTATTTTATTGTATCAATTTTTTTTGTATCAATCAATTTTATTTTTATTGTCTTCCGGTATCAAAATTTGTCTGGTGCTGCGTGTTCCTAAATCTTACTTAGCTACATTGCAAGAAAGCTCCACTACAACATTACTAAAGTTGTCAAATGATAATATTGAACCTATAAACATGCTTATCCCTGTTTCTGGTGATTGAAAAAAATAATATTAATAATTATTACCAACATAATCATCTTTAATATTAAAAAAGAACTGTTTCATGCTGTTACAGTTTTATGTAAGGATATATACACTTTCAACGGTGTTGAGACCATCTTTGAGAACAGGGCAATAGAAGCATTCAGGAAAGATTATCTAACATTGTGTGAACTGAAAAATAGATAATGCTATTGGTATACTAAAAGTATCAATATTAATTGTATTAATATTGTATAATAGTATTATATTAATGACTAGTACAGAAATAAATTCATTTTGAATCAACATATAGTAAAATATCAGTAGTGTCAGTGAACTGGTAGCTCAGTGGTTAAGGTATTGGCCTATTAGTTAGAAGGTTGTGAGTTTGACTCCCAGGGCCATGCAGAGATCCTGTGCCATGCTCTTAACATGCAGTTGTCTGAGGTAAATGTGAGCACTTCTGGATAAGGGTGTCTGGTAAATTTGCCCTTTATTAGGGAGGACAGACAGTAGAACAGCATATATGTTACTTATGTGTAAATAATTGTGGTTTTTGCAGTGTTTATTTAAATAATAAACTAATAAAAAGCTGTGAGTGATGATTCAGGAAAACTTTCAGTATTAATTCAGACCCAGAACACTTATTAATCAAAATGGGTTCTGAAATCTCTCTGTTAGTTATTCTTCAATATTGCATCCCTCCACCCCAGTCACTGCATTAATACATGAGCATGAAAATAGCAACAGTGCAGAAGTCCAGAAAATGTTTCCACCCAACCACCAAATGTTTACAAATAGACATATTGTTAGGTAGTTTTTACTTGTTTAAAGCAGGTAGCCCAACTTCACTGGCTGCTCAAATTAATGATTTTCTTCCACTAGTGGCTTTATTTTAGTGACAAATCTAGTAACTTTTTAAGTGTAAATGACTGGCCAGCACATGATAAAGCTCTCCAGCACACAAGTTGAGAAAGCGTTTTCAATCTAACTAAGCTCATGTTCACAACAATCACTGATCACAGGTGTTCCCAACAACCAATAACTGATCTCAATTCTTTATTCCACCCAATCATTACTTTGTTCTTTATTTTAAACTCTCTTCTTGACTGTATTTACTTGGCTATATTTACTAAATAAGTAATACAAATAATAAAAGTGAGTTTATTTCATCCATACCCAAAACTGTATGTCTATTACTAAAAGTTCTTGATAGAAATTATTGTATTTGTCCTTTTTTTAATTACATTTTTTGTGCTGAGCATGCACTAGATACTTTCCCCTGATAAGAGCTGGTACCACTTCCAGTGAAATACATTTGCAGATTTCTGTAATTAATCAATAAAATATACAGAGGTTTTTTTTAGGTATGCAACATTGTACAGCAGTAATAAAATATTACTAGTAGTAAAATAGTATCACTGTTGTCACTTTTTGCCATCATCTGAGTATCATAATAATCTAACAACATACCCTTTCTAAAAAAAAATGCAGAAACTCTGTATTTAAAACCAAAATCTGTTAATACTAAACTAAGTTAGAATTGAAGTTTCTTGAATATCTGCTTATCAGTCCTTTAATTTTTCATGTGATAATGTTTACTCTTAAAACCAGGAGTGATGCTTGGAATTTAATGTTTGTTTGTTTTTTTTATAATATGTTTTGCCTGTACTATGCATGAATATAAAAATCCCTTCTTTTGTTTCAACACCGATGTACACTCGTCACACAGCCCTAAAATGATCACAGCCCTTGAACCTCCTCAGTAGGGTGTTTCTCTGGACATTATATGCCTTCTCTTTAATCTTAAGATATGGTGTTCTTAATCGCTCCTGCTGCAGCTCCAATCATTCTCTGTACTCTCCACTGATTTAATGCCCTCTAGTCCACTGCCTTTTCTTCTCTGTCTTGACCCTTCCTGTCTTTCTTTGTTTTACTACTTGATTCTTCTTTGTTTTAACATTTGATTCTGAAATACATCATGATGGTAAGTTATATATATAATTTTTTTAATGTGCACTAATTCAACATTATTTAAAAGATTTTATATAATTAATCAATTTATTTTTTAAAAAAACAGCGTTCCTATAGACCCTCTTAAAACCCTCTGACTACCCCAGTTTAGCAGTAATGCCTTGTCCCACTAAAATACGACAGAAGAAAAAAACAGTAAAAACAATAAAAAATATTTACAAGTGATTTATAGACTTTATGCAGTAAGAATTAATTGGCTAATTAAGGTTTCTACCTGGAATCCTTTCTGACAGGGACACTCTTTTTCTCAGGAGGGACAAAATTAAGGGTTCTAAATATCCTAGGAATAGCGTATTTTGTAGCAAACTGCACATCCAACCTCAAGCGGAGAAATGACCCCCGCTGTGTGTAACGCACCCATCAGACGACCCTAACGTAATAAGCGTTCTAGGCACGCGCTCTGGAATGACGTGCCTCTTCGAGGAGCGCTTCCGCCTCAGATACCCCCAGCCGCGCCACCGTAAACCATCGACCGCGCTTGATTTGATACGTCTATGAAAGGAGATACCGCTACCTTGGGACAGGAGGGGCGGGGGTACTGGTGTAGGTAAAACCTTTCGGGCTGATGTCGGCCCTGTCGCTGCCTTCAGTTCTCTCTCTCTCTCTCTTTTCTTGCCCTCGCTTTCATGAGCTCGCTGGCGGAATGTCGTCCAAATGAAAACCGCATGCTCTCATTAGAGACGTCCCAGAGATCCTGCTAGATGCAATTGACGTTAATTCACGAGACCGATAAAGTCTATGGGGTTCGCTCTGTCTCCCTTTTCCCCGGTCCGCTTTGAACGCTTAAGATCTCGCGGGGTCAGCGGCAGGCCAAAAATCAGAAAAGTCCCTTTTCGGTGTACATATTGCTCTAGTAAAGGAATGATCTCCCCCTGCACCGAACCCCAGTTTTTCCAACTTTTTTCCTGATTACATCTGCCAGCTCCACATCAAATGTACGCAGAGGCCGTCGTATTACCTTACTCACCGATTCTGATTATGTCCAAACAAACGTGACGGCATTTGTTAATTTGCAAATTCGCCTTGCAATTGTGTGTAACATCACGGCCACGTGAAGGTCACGAAGTGCATAATTTGACATAACGATATCTTGTTTGCACGACGAAATGGCCGCTACAGTCACGGGGTCTTAGCGAAACAGTAGCAGTAAAAAACATCAGAGATTTTACAATGTAATGTGATAATCACTGCAGGTCTTCATAAAACAGCTTAACATCTTTACAATGTCTTTTTCAGTAGGGTTGCGCTCTTATTTTTATTTTGTATATATATATTTTTTCAGTTCTTTAAAAGTTATTTGGAAATGATAAATGGTTATTTGTTAAAACTATTCAAAGTGACAGTTTAAAAATTAATTAAATAGGATCTGTTCCATTCAAATGATGGCATTTGCCTCCATGAGGTAATACTTTGTACAGTGCATACCTCTGCACTGTACAAAAGTACTTAAAAACAAACAAACAAACAAGAAAGTTATAGCAACAAACATTTTGTATGTTCGGTTTTAGAGATGTTCCTTCATCACAAAAAAAAGTATTGTGTACAGAGAATTGGATGGAAACAGGGAGAGAATATTGATATAAATTACAGTAATTTATATTTTAATTTAAACCAATTAATCAATGTCATGGTAGTAAGGCATGTAGATTTACATTAACAATGTTTTTTCTCTGCAGTGTGAAACAAAATAATCAGTAATAAAACAAAAGAACCAAACAGGCAAACATTGATTTGTTTGTGATGGCAAACATTTGACTGAATGACACAAGACTGAATGTAGATGAATGAGCTTTACTTCTCAATGATGCTGTTTTATTATGATTCTTTAATATAATTTTTACTTTATCACATTTTCTAAAATTATACTGCCAATCTTATGCCACAAAATACAGTGTAATTTTGTAAAGTACAAATGTTACTTCATTGTTTATTGCATATGTATTTACAAGTTGGTATATATTAGAAATGTCTGCTCTGTAGCTAATACATGTGACCTTTGCCTTCAATCCTATATAGGTGATGTTTCTATTAATGATACCACTTCATCAAAAGCTTCATCCCAAACTAGACAGATCTTCAGTGATTTTAAGGTAAATAAAAGGTACTATTTTGAAACCTGTAGTTCTTCAGGTTACAAAAGCAGCCACTGTAATGGCTGAATCCAGAACCTTAAATATTTGACATAAAGAGTTTGTCTTTCTGCTTTTTTTTCCCTGATTTAAATGTGAACCTTAGCTTACTGATCTGAGATTAATAGTGACCTTTTAGATGTGTGAACTTGTTTCATCTAAATATGCAGAGAAAATTCTGTCCGCGAAACCCGTGACCTTTCCCAAATTAGCTTCAGAAGTTCTAAAAATACAGAAAGAAAATGGCTTCAGTATTGGTCAGAGAGCCTGGTAACTTTATTAGCTTTTATTATTTGTAATATTGGATCATAATTTGTTTGCATTTACACTTTTCCTACAGATCCAGTGTTATGGTGACTAGAAAGCCATACTATTGCAATGCTAGCTAGTTTCTTTAACTGACAAAACAATTTGGTTATAAAAAATTTTGTGTACCCCTATCACACATCAAATAACATTTAGTTGATAAATATTTAGACATTTTAGCTATCTACTACATAGATTAAATAAACCACATTTAATCATTTTTTAAAAATGACTGCCATAATCATAAATTAAATTATCACTTTTAATACTTGGTTGCAATACTTGGTTTGCAGGATTTGCAAATGATTGTCTGAAGTCATTATCAGACGCTGGGCTTCTTCCCTAGTGATGTTTTGCCAGGTTTTGACTGCAGCTGTCTTCAGTTCCTGTTTGTTCTGCCTTCAGCAAACAAAATGAATGCTCAACTGGAATCAGGTCAGGTAATTGACTTGGACAAAAGTCCTTCATTGCTTTCGAAGTATGCTTCAGGTCATTGTTCATCTGCATTGTGAAATGCTATCAGTGGGCTTTGACACTGAGATTTGGCTGAATATGAACAGATATTATACCCTTGTATACTTCATGTGATCATCAGTAAATTCTTTCTCTTCTCCATACTCTTCTCTTCCCTTTTCTTCATTCTGGTACAAGTTGAGCTTTGACTCAACTGTCTATAGGATGTTGTTCCAGTACTGTATGTGCTTTTTTTTAAAAGAATGTATAATAGTGAATTTGACCACACATATTATTTTTTCTATCAATCTGTGATTTTCAGCCTAATTCAGGCTTGCTTCACTGACAGTGGCATTTTTTTTACTTCATACTGAGAGTTAACAGCAACATATTCCAAAAGCAAATGGCACACTTGGAATAAAACCTAGCCCATTAATCTGCTTTCTTGTAAGTGAAACAATGAGTATAATGCAATGAATGTATTACACAGCTGGCCATAGAACAACTGAGCACCCATTTGTCCACTTTCCAATTTTGGTTCCTTAAAATGTTGGAGGGGGCACACATAGTGTAAAAAAAAAAAAACACTCAAATCTGAAAGTCTGCAATTTGGGTCCATATTCATTATTTGATTTGAACTCAAACATACATAGAGTGTTCCTTAATACTTTTTCAGTAAAAAGTAAAAAAAAAAAATCTGGTTTTACAGATCAGAGTTTATATCTGTCTATCAGCCCTGCTGTAAACCTAGACCTAAGTTATATTCTTCCCCTACAGTATCCCCTACAGTATAACTGTTGATGCTTCTCAAAAAACATAGCTAGTTTGTCTTGTTATCTTTAGTTTGAATATATATACATATACACTACCAGTCAAAAGTTTGGACACACCTTTTAATTCAGTGTTTTTTGTTTAGGGATTTATTTTCTACATTCTCTAACAATACTGGAGATTTAAAAACTATGAAATAACACATATGGACTTAAGTAATCCATATGTAATGACAACAAAAAACAGTCAGTTGTTATTTTAAGACACGGAGGTCAGGTGTTCTGGAATAGTTCTTGTAAGAACAGTATTGTCAAGTGCATTTGCAAAACCCATCAAGCACCATGATGAAACTGGCTCGCATGAAGACCATCCCAGGAAAGCAAGACCAAAACGTACCTCTGCTGCAGAGGGGAAGTTCATTTAGAGTTACCAGCCACAGAAATCACCAATTAACAGCACCTTTATGAAGGCTTTACAGAGCATCAGTAGCAGACATATCTCAATATCAACTGTTCAAAGGACATTATTGTGTATTTCGGCCACCTTCAGCATTGTTTTACAATGTCGAAAGAAATAAACATCAGGAAAGACCATGGAATTAATTAGAAGGTGTGTCCAAACTTTTGACTGGTAGTATATATATATATATATATATATATATATATATATATATATATATATATATATATATAACTGTATGAGTAGCTCAAAAATGATATGATAAAATCAAACTGTGTAAGTCAATAAATCTGTTGTGATTCATCCATTGAGCAAAAAGCATAATGCCAACACAAGTGCACAGAAAACAAAGTATTATTCATTGCAAATAGTGCTAAGGTTTTTTCATAATTAGTTGAAATGGTCTCCAACTGTGCTTTCGCTCTAGTAAACTACTATAGTCAGTAACTGCCTCTCTATTCAATCCCATCAAACTTACTTTGATGGTGATGGTGTTGGGTTTGACTGATAATGACATTCAGACATTGCACCAGTTCTCAGCATGGAAAAATCTAAACAACAATGATGTGCCTGAGTTGACTCAAGCAACTAAGGGAAATAATGAAACCACCGAGTGAAGCAAAAGAAACATTTTCAAGCTTCAGGATTCTTGTGTGAGACTAGAGAGTGATACAGTTGACCTAAGACTTACTACAAGCACTTCCCAATTTAAAGAGTTTGCCTTTAACACAGCACATATCCCTGGCACAGGTCTTCAAAATAATTGTAACTGACTGTCCTATTCAGTTTTTCCACTGTAACCTAGATATCTGATACAAACTCCCCTGTTACTATGTTTGCATCTGGTTCCATTTTTAACATCAATGGGAGGGAAAAATTAGAAAAACAAGATTAGTGAAAATTGATTGGCAGTGCAAGTTTTCTATAGGTTGACGTTTTCCTGGCAGCTTTCGCTGCCTGCCATGTCTGACTCGCTCAGATGATTGTCTCGTCCTCAAAATCAAATTTCCCTGAAGTAGAACCCTCACTGTATTTGTGTTCAGTCACATCAGCTGAGCTTCTAGAATCTTCATATGGGTCCTTCATCATTTTCTCATTTTGAAGAAAGCTCCGAACCAGCGCAAGAGCAAGAAAGGAGTAGATGAACATCACAAACAGTATGTAAAAGTAAGCATTGTCATAGGATTTCCTGGACGTATTAGTGACCGTTGGCTGGCTTGGGGTAACCGCGGTTATATTTACAAGGAAAAACTCATGGTTATCCTGTTCCTCCAAGATGATGTCCTTACACTTGGTCAGCAGAGCAAGTAGCATAGTCTTATTCATGGCGTCACTACTGACAGACCAGCATGCAGTTATCAACAAGGGAGCAATCTGCGCTTAGTGCACCTTACTGCACTTTTGAAAAAGAAAATACGTCCGTCTGAAGATCCACTGAGTATCCGTGCATCATGGACCAAAGGCAAAGTCACAAAGTCGCTGTTAACACCCAAAGTCTGGTCACTTCAATAAAGTTGGCATGGATCTCTCTCTCCAGTCAGAAAAATATAATATAGTATATTAAAAACCATGCTCAAGTTTGTAAAGCAAAGCTGAAGGTACGATGGCATTTCTGTCTCTGTCAAGCATACAGACTGAATATTGACTCTCTGGGAAATGGAAAAAGCAGTTGGTGAGACAGTTTTGGAAAGGAATGCTGCCCTGGTCTGCTGTTTGTTTGTCACACTCAAGATAAAGAGACATTCCTATGATAGATGCATACCACTCACCCACTTTTCAACCAGTTTATATTTATGAGAACTGTGACACTTATTATTAATATGCATTTTATTTATTATTTTAAAATATTGAATGGTGCTGCATTTGACGCAATACATTTTGCAACAATACATGAATGCAGTAAAGAAAAAAATCATATAGGTATAAAAAAGCAGATGTAAAAAAAATAAATAAATAAAATAAAACAACAATCTGCATTGAATTTCTGATATAAAAACTGGTGTCACTGGGTTATCAGCCAGCAGCCTTAATTTTATTGACACACATAGGGAAAAATATTCTGTGTGAAGTATAACAAATATTAACTGTCTTGTCATGTTTCCTTTTCTCTATTTTTTACACAAATTATTATTATTATTATTATTATTATTATTATTATTATTTATGTATTTATTATTATTGTTGTTGCTGTTTTTTTGTAGTAATAATAACTGGTAACTTTTTGAACTTTAAATATCATTACACTAGTAAGCTTTTTGGACTTAGATGTACATAACAACTAGAATGGATTATAGCTTTGCATTGCATTTCTGTAGGTTTCTGATTTACAGAGGGCACTCACTCTAGTCTAAAATTACTCTGTAAATGCAAGGTAGAATACATGCATTGCATAATGTGCTTGTGTGTTTATGTATGTATGTATGTATGTATGTATGTATGTACTATGTACATATGTAATATGTACACACACAACCACACAGACAGACAGACAGACAGACAGACAGACAGATAGATAGACAGACAGACAGACAGACAGACAGACAGACAGACAGATAGATAGATAGATAGATAGATAGATAGATAGATAGATAGATAGATAGATAGATAGATAGAAAGAAATACTGAATGAGCCTGACTGTGAAAGTTTTAATATCATGACAGCTTTATCCTCCTCCAACTTTTGCTTTCACAAGTTCATGGCATATTTCTTTGCAGACATTCATTCTTCTTCTCTTTGTATAGTCCAGTTCTAATCTAACTTGCAGATGTTTATACATGTTGCATTTTGCCTTCTTTCTTGCCTTTTCAAATCTTTTACACTTTTTAACTCTCTTGCTCTCTCGCTCTCTTTTGCTTGCTCTCATGCATTCTTACAGGAATATGCATCCATGTCCTTCCACCTCTTCACTCTCCCCTTTCACCCTTCTCCATCTCCCAGTGACGTGAGAGTACCCGTAACTCTTACCCTGTCAGCTCTGCTGGAGTGGTCTTGCAATTTCAAAGAGTGCCAGGGTCAAAAGTTAAGTTGTCTCCAGTGTGTGTTAATCTGGCTGCCACTCAGATCCATGCTGAAAGAGAGACTGAACAGTCCATTTTCTCTATTGTTGTGAGTAATGTGTGCTTTGTCTCAAAATGATAGAAATGTGAATAAAAGCAGCTATTACTGTTTTAAGAAACTAATCTAATTGTTTAACCAGTGTAATTAGTTTATTAAAAGCACATACAAGCATAATCACACACAGAGAGAGAGAGAGAGAGAGAGAGAGAGAAGAATGGCAGTACCAGCTGCAGGCACCTGATCTAAGTAAAAAAAAAACTGAGAGGGGACAGTGAGAGGGAGGGCAGTGAAATATTTTTGAAATATGTTTGAAGTCTTGAACAACATTGTGTGTGTGTGTGTGTGTGTGTGTGTGTGGTGGGAGACAGGAGTGTGTAATGTCACCTCGTGAACTATAGACCACAGTTCTCAGTAGGGTGTGTCTCAATGTCCACTCTCTGAGGTGGTTTGGAGGTTTACAGGTCTCTGCTTTCCTCATTAACTCCATTAAACGCTCCCCCAAGAGCAGGAATTTGTCAAGCAGAAGTGTTTATGAAATGAGATATATTTATGCACTCCCTTTAAAGCAAAGAGGGTCACTGCGATCGGTTGGAAAGAACCTGATAGCTATTGTTCTATGTCACGCCAATTGTCTCTTAATTCTCAATGAGATCAAATAAGTCTACCCATGCACAGCTGATCTGGATGTGGGTATGGACTAATGTTAATGTGAAACATGATGAGGCAAAACTAAATTAATGTGTTGTGTATTCTGACAAACAAAGAAAAAGGAAAGGCACTAGGAAGAAGGAAAGGAGAGAGAAAGGGCAATAATCAGAAGGGAAAAGATGTGTTTTAATAACTATATGACCAAAGCATGAATACTTTTTTTAGTTTTTTATTTTTTCTTATAAATAGTAAATAGTGCTGCATTTGACACAAGACATTTTGCAACAACAATTGAATGCAGTCATAAAGAAAAAAAATCATATAAGTATAAAAAGCAGATGTAAAAAATAACCTTCGGCATGGAATTTAAGACTTAAAAACAGGTGGCGTTGTGTTATAGGCACAAAGTACTTTTTCTCACTTTGACAATCAAGATGGGTCATCTAAGAAATGGGAAAATGTATATTTGTATGTGTGAGGTAAGACAGAAAATTAATTGTCTTGTCATGTTTCCTTTATGCCAATTAAGTAATCTAAAATATAAGATGGTTTATAATTTGTTAAAGCAGCAATACACACCTTTTTCTGCCTTTTGCTTATCAGTTGGGATTATACAGCCTGTCCCCATTTTAAATAAAGTCTCTTTTATGCCACAATTTACTTAGCCTCAATTTTATTATTCCTAACTTTTTAAGATTAAAATATCTTAATATTGGCAGGAATACGGTGATAATTTAAAAGACGTAACAGAACACTGTGGCAGGTTGTGTAGTCTGAAAAGTGTTAGGAGAGTAAGATTTAGCAGACCTGAGTCCTGTTGATTGGAAAGACATTTTTTCCAATTCAAGGTCCACAACTACTGTTTCTGAGTGCTATTTTTTGTAGTTTTCATAATGTTTGTTAGGAAATTCTCCCTATTGCTCTTTCACAAGCTACATGTAAATTACTAAATCAAGAGACTGGTGTATGAGGTATAAATTGTGTATATTGCACTTTCTTTGGATTTCAGTTTGTGCTACTTTAGTCTTTACTTTCTCTCATACACTATATCCTTCTCTCCCCTCCTTTCTCCTATGGCAAATATTTAATATGTCTTCACAAAATGGAATTTTAGTTGCTTTTAGGTGTCACTGTCTACTTTTAATTGTATAGGTGTAATTGTATAGTAATTGTATAGGCGTAATGTAACGGTATAGGCGAGTATGACACATCTTTCGTTCACTGATATGTCTGACATGAAAATCTATCAGACACTTGAGGACATAGGAGCCAGATCACTTGTTCTCTAACTGTCTCTCTCTCTCTCTCTTTCTCTCTCTCTCTCTCTCTCTCTCTCACACACACACACACACTAACACACATTTGTGTATAATGTAGTGAAGTTGATAGAAGATGATACACACACCCCACACAAAAAAAGGAGCCCTTATTTCCCCCAAACACATCACGAGTCAAACAACAAGCTCTCATGATAGAGTAATGTGAAGTTACCACTTTTGCCTAAAAGATTAAGGCATTTCATTACTGCCTGACCTTACATATTTCCCTGCTGGTTATTTCAGGTTAAATATCCAGTCTTTAGCAGTCTTTAATTTTTTTAGCAATCAATTTTTTAATTCCTTGTCCACCTCCCAGTCTCCCTCACAGCTTGTGAATGTGGCGTTCTTTGGGAATGGTTGAGTAAGGTTTGTGTTGGGAGACATTTGAAGGCATAGAATGGAGTGCTAACCACAGCAGGCCTTTGGTCCTTATTATCCACACTGAACCTGAATCACACAGATTGAGAACCAACTCAGCATGGATGGGTGGTGTGGCTGGATCAGAACTGTCCTGATGCTGAGGGGGTTGTGGGTAGGCATGGATCTGGAAGTGGAGGTCAGAGTTCAGGAGTAGAGCTGAAGAGCAGGTGGTTTCTCTCAGAGCGTCCGGAACTTTCCCTCTTTTCTCTTGTTCACTTCTTCCTGCTCAGCTGATGTTGGGCTTCAGATAATGAAAGGCACCTGAAGCAGAAGAGCAAGAGAGAGAGAGAGAGAGAGAGAGAGAGAGAGAGAGAGAGAGAGAGAGAGAGAGAGAGAGAAAGAGAGAGAGATTTCATTATGGTTTTTTATGACACATGACATCCTGTAGGTGGAGGTATTTTGTCTCAAATAAGAAAGGTATAAAATAAAAAGAGGGCCTAGGTGGATTGTTGATGCAGTTAGATGGGTACTATTGAGTGTGTGTGTGTCTGTGTGGTACTCGCGGAAGCCTGATCAGTGCTACAATACACTGTACAGCTCCACCCAGTGACACTTGGAGTACGACCAACAATCAATAAGAGTTCAGGATCTGACCTCTGACTGAAACACATGGTTTTAATAGGGAGCTGCCACAGGCTATTTTACTCCTTCTAAAGCCCTCTTCAACCCCCTCCCAAATACACACACACATACAAACACCCCTCAATTCTTCAGTACTGACCACACATGCGCATACCAACGTTTCTTAACTCGCAAAAACGTACAAAACAGCAACCCCCTTTAAAATCTACACACCAAACCACACAAACACAAACTATTCCTGGATTTGTATATGGGCCATTGACTGAGCCAAATTAATTATTTCAAGATGCCGTCTTATAGGGCATTCAACATGTGGTCTGTACCATTCCAGTCCCCTCATTGGATCTGTCAAACATACTTTGTGATGGGTGCTCCTTTCATTTCTGTCTTCTCATATTGTGTGTGTGTGTGTGTGTGTAATGAACAACTGACTGCTCCTTTCATTTCCACTTTCATGTGTCTGTGAGCGTAATGAGCAATATCTTTGTTACACTAGAGGTCATTTCATGGCTAAATTATAGACTCCTAAGGTTGACAAGCAAACTCATGACGTGGGTCATGAAAGGTTACCCATGCTGGGTTGTGCGTCTACTTGTTACTTGTTCAAAATGAGTCTATTATAATCCTAATCATTCACTAGCAAGGTTGCAAATGTACTTCAGAAAATAACCTATCAGCACTTTCTCTGATGGAAAAGAAATATTTCACTCCAGAGTGAAAAGTAAAGAAAATGAAGAAATAAACCATACTTTAATTTGAATGGGAATTTAATCGGGTCAAAGGCAGTTGTGTGGAAACTTTTAAATGGGCAAAGTATGTTGGGGTTTTTTTATGTCATTGTGTCTGTTTACAGCTTTATATTTAAAAAAAAAAAAAAAAGTCAAACTGAATTAATACCAGTGCAATAATAGTGACACTGGTGGAATGTTTACTAAAATTTGTAACCAATTCTTGTTATGCTTTAGTAAGCAATTTTGCAAAACTGTGTAGAAATATTCTCACTTTGTTCTGTTTCTTAATTCCTAAAAACGTCATACTGTTATGCTTTATGAACCTCAAAGTAAGTACTACGGAATGGCCATGAATAGGTTCAGTTTATGCACTACACAGATCTAAGTGCAGATGCAGACAAGCACACACACTAGCAAACAGTAGTGGTATTCACCTTACTTTGCCCATACTGGCTGTATTGGTATGGTGCCATGTGGTCGACGCTGTAGGCTGGCGAGCTGTAGCTGGGTGGGCAGTAAGACTGTGAGCTGGGCAAAGAAGGCATACTGGCCAGTCCGGACAGAGACTCCAGTCTCTGTGATGAGTGGCAGCTGGCAGCCATGCCCGCACTGGGCTCCAG
Organism: Hemibagrus wyckioides; assembly: GCF_019097595.1. Taxonomy (NCBI): domain Eukaryota; kingdom Metazoa; phylum Chordata; class Actinopteri; order Siluriformes; family Bagridae; genus Hemibagrus; species Hemibagrus wyckioides. Next base: position 11,908,294 of record NC_080729.1, on the reverse strand, counting down.
AGGACCAGTGAGAGGGGAGAGAGAGAAGTCTCCCTGCGGCTGGTGAGGCACGCCTCCTGGGTTCAAAAGTCCCATCACCTGAGAGCAGGAGGAAGGGAGAGCAGTAGACAGGAAGAAAACAAATAGTAACAGTGAGCATCATAGAGTACACAGTTATAGGAATATAGGAATAGTCTGGGAAAGTCAATGTAATCTTTGGATTACATTGACACTAAATCCCAAAAAGAGATAGGATACCTTCTAAAATGTATTCATCTACCCAGCAATACAATGTCCTGTTCCATGTACATATGCCTCTAATTTAATTAGACTTTCCAGTTTCGTAAAGAGAAAACAGGGATGTAGCTCTTCAAATCTATCACACCCAGTATTAATATAATCTTCAACAAATGCTGAGGCAGTTCAAAGCAGCATTAAATCATTCACCACATAATCACCTTTCTTCACTAACAAGGAAAGATAAAATGAAACCATAACCACAATGTCTAAAACACTCAGGGGAATTTAGCAAATCATCTTTATATCTAATTCAGCCATTTAGCTCAGTGTTAGCAAGATTTGGAAAGCTGGGATGTTAACTGTGGCATCAGTGCCAGAGGGCTCTCACTGCCAGCACTGATGGGCCAAGCTTGGCCTGGCTCTGAGGGAGGTTCCCTCTCTCGCTTCGCTAATCATTAATGAAAAGCAGTCTGGGTAAAGCTGAGATCACCAGCACACACTCACTCATGGCCCATAAGACTCCGATTATTCTCCATCCTAGCGCACACATGGTCCTGTTTAAATAATTTCCCATATAACAGAGAGAGAGAGAGAGAGAGAGAGGGAGGGAGGGAGAGAGAGAGAGAGAGCGCTTGGGAGTTGTGTTTCTCGGCCCTGCTAAGATTTTCCTAAAAATGATCCTCTGTGAGTGTACTAGTGTGTGTATTTGTGTTTATATGAGTGCATCATTTAGAAAAGAAAATTTTAGAGAAATGAAAAGGGAAAAGAGAGTAGACATAGATCTGAGGGCTGCATGCAACAGAGTGAATTAAACACAGCATGTCCAGCAGAGACAGAAGGACTGTGTGTGTGTGTGTGTGTGTGTGTGTGTGTGTGTGTGTAGCTTAAATGTCTACTTGAATGAATGCATGTTGTTAAGAGTTTTACAACCTCTGTGAAGGGTCGTGAAATCCCTCTAGTGATTCATCTTAAACAGCTGGACGAGCACACACATGTAAAACATGAGCAAGTAACAGACGTGGAGAGAATGGGCTTTTTATTTTATATTATGTTATTTTTATTATTATTTAATTATATTTGCCATTAGTTTCTTTTTTAATTTGTGATCTAATAGGGCACAAAATAATCTCAGTTTATCTAAGATTTTTATAATTATCTTGACAACCACTTTAACTATTTAATTTATCTTTTTTTTTCATTTCCTTTTAAATTTGTTTCATAAATCTTAAATTTTTATAATACTCTGTAATCACAGGCTAAGCAATAGAGGTGCACAATACTTGTGCAATACAATACTACAATACTTTTTTTTTTTTAATAATACAACCTGCATTGAACTGAATTGAAGTGGTGTGTTTCCCACCTTGGAGGCCACACACACTCACACTCACTCTGACAGTAGGTAATTTACAGGTTCCTGGTCAGAGGGATCCGGAGTGTGTGAGAGGAGCATGCTGATGTGTTATGCTTTACAAATGGAAACCACATGGAGGTTAAAAAGCCTCGTTCACCTAGCTGCAGGGGGAGACATGTCTACACGTGAGGTGAACTCTCAAGTACACTCCAAAGAGCATGCACATAGTTTGCTGACAAAAAGCTTCCCCATACCATGTGATTTTGGATATATGAGTTACAAAGGTGGAAAGTTAAATCCAATCTATTTACTGTGTTTTTGAACCATAAAAGTGCAACAAAACCACTGAATAAAAAGTCATGCTCCAGAAAATATGTTAAGCTGTTAGAAAATCTGTATCTGGGTCATACACAAAAAGGGAACAGGAATTGTGGGGGCAAGCATACAATTCAATAATGTAAAATGCATTTTAAATCTGTTTTGTTATGATTTGAATAGGATTTAAATGTGTGTGTGTGTGTGTGTGTGTGTTTTATATTGTATTATATGTTTTAATATTTCAATTTTGCTGTTATAGTTATAAATGATACACTGCTATCTGATTTTGAAAAGATGTTTTTTTTTATCTAGAAGTTAGATAAATAAGATGTAATATTTCCAAAAATTGTAACATTATATTTTAATTTTGTAATTTGTGTTTTTTCATTGGCACACATATAGAGATCTAAATTCATGTATGCAAGTGTATGGTTATAAGGCAGAGAGTATGGCTGTAACTGAATGTTTATATATGCATTGCTAGTATCTCTGGTTTGCAGTAGTTCCGGAGATTATGTGCTACGGCACGAGAATGCGGGTGGTTTTTGCAGGCCTGGTGTGAACAGAACACTGGTATGTGCTGGATTATACACCAGACGTGTGAGATTTTTACCCATGGGGCAAGTGAGCTAAGCCAGGCTGTAGCACATGACTACCCCACCTTTTTACCTACACACACACACATGCACACACACGCGCACACATGACATGACACCCACAATGCAATAATACATCCAGACAGGATTTACACAAATGGTCCACTGGAGCCAAAAACTGTAGTTCACAATATTACCATGGATCACTGTCTAGTTTCTTTATTTTAATCTTTCTGATATTTAATAGCCAGAATATTTCTGAATATGGCCATTTTTACAATATATTATTTGGGGGGAATTGCCTTATTGTTCATGTCTTAGTCCAGCTAAATATAATAAAAGCAAAACAAGAGGCGTATAAAATTCTCCACCGCGTGAAAAGTATCTGAATGAAGTTTCCAGACAGAAAAGTTCTTTTTTTTTTTTTTTTTACTTTTAAAACTGTTGCCGTATTCTTTTATATTTATCACGGTTAGCACTGAAATAAACATAAGCAATAAACATGGAAAATAGTTCATTCAAATGATTTAAGCCATAAAGAGACCTCAGCAGTGTGAACTAAACTGAGTCTTTGCTTTGTCCTACCTTAAACCACTCAATGAATATATAAATGAAACAATTAAGCAATAAAGTGAGTCATTAGCATAAATTACACAGTACATTATGAAGGATAAATTCTCTCATTCCAATCAATTAAGGGTCTGGAACATTCCATAATTAGAATCACAGACACAGAGTTGTGCCCTCATCATGACGCCCAGGGAATCTTTCTCTCCAGGGGCAACAGAAGGCCACTAATCAGCTCTGGCCGAGGTCACACATACACACGCACGCACACACTCTCTCACTCTCTCTCTCTCTCTCTAATGGCAATACCATATTCTGTGTAGATGTGAAAAAACAACAACCCCATGCTTAATGGCTTTTGATGGGCCATCATCAATACTGAGGACTTCACACCCAAACATTCCAGTGCAATGCCATCTCATCTGTCCTGAACAATGACAATGTCACACAAACATTACAGTCATACAATTATTTCAGTGTACCCATGACACAACAGCAAACACTGCTATTAGACCAAACAATAACAACATTCAATGACAATAAATGTCATCATGAGATTTTATTTCTGGATTTCTATATTTAGACATAAATATGCTCTCTGTCACACTGTCACAAAAAGTCCCTCGAGGCCTTTAATTTCTTCTGCATAACCAAAATCACATGCAACATTTCGACACCCTTCCACACCCCCACCATCTATGCTCCCCACCACGAGACTTTTAGGTCTTTGTTTAGTTCTTTTTAAATCATCAGGAACATAGTAGACTTCCCCATGTGCTCCCAGGGTATCACGCATATGATCGAGCAGGAGGCGCCTCTGAGGTGCTTAGCAGCTCATTTTCCGCTTGTTAGCATGGACGCGCATGGCGCTCACCACGGGAGATAGCAGCCGATGAGTGTGTAATCACATAATTGTCTTTTCACTTCTCATTTTCATCACCATCCCTTCTGCCACTTGTTTACTTTCATTCCAACCTTCACTCTATTCACTTGCTGTTACTCTATCAGTCATCTTGATATTTAGTGGACAAGGGTCTTTTATAATATACCTTAGCTTGCTGCAGAAGCCCAAAGCACTTTTCATTTATCACTATGTTCTTGGTATCCCCAGCCCAAAATATCAATTCAACTTAATTTTTGCACTTTTAACAATTGATATTGGAGCTTTATAAAAATTATGGTTATAAATTTAGATCTCATTAGTGGCAAGGAATAACTATCTGAGTTGACATGTTGGAGAAACCTTTGAAGAAAGGACTCTTTATGACACCAGCAGTTTCTAGGTACTAGTCTACAATATTCATGTGAGATTATCAACTGAAGCAAAGTTGGATCACTAAAACATCTAAGCAAAAGGCATACTTTAACTAGATCAGACATACTGATAGGTTCAGTGCAAATTGCAACACTTCTAAATTTATGAAGTTACCCACACTGAGATATTCAGTCATGCTCAAACTTAATCTGTGTATCTTAATCTTAATCTTGTTATACCAACAACATTTATTATTCACATGATCAGCTTTTTTCAAATTTAGTTTGGATAAAATATTTTTGATACCTGTCCCCAGTCTTCGCTATGCCCTCTGCAGGCAATCACGTCATAATACAAGCACAAAATTCTTTGTACCAAATAATGAAACACCATATATGTGCTCACTGACCTGTGTTGAGAGGCCATTACTGATAGCGGGGTTGACTGGGTTAGAATGGCCTGGTGCAGGCACAAAGCCGTCTGAGTAGCCTGAGAAGCTGTGACGGCCTGAAGAGAGGCAGTATGCTGAAGTAGCATCCTGGGCTCCTGGAGCAGTGGCCAGACTGCTCTGGTGCACCGAAGTCGGTGGAAGAGGCTGGGGCCTGTGCACTGTGCTAGCCTGTTCTGACATTGCTGATAGATATAGAGGAAGACAGCAAAGAGAGCAGAAAAACAGAAATGTTAGGCTGTATTCACATTAAGCATTTTTGCCTAAAACTGCCATTTTTTATGTCAGTGGTTAAAAGTGATGCTGTCTGAAATGCTCAACCATGGTTTCAACATATATACTGTATATAACTACTGGCACTGCTATGGATATAATGTGCATATTACATAATTTGTTTTTATTTTGTATTCTTGTCAGCATGCTCCTTGATAAATTGATTTTGTGTTCATGTAATTGATGATGATAATAATTTTTAAAAAAAAATTAAAAATACGCAATAATATTAAACAATACACAAAAAAACTCATATTTCAGGTATACTGACTGAGTTTGACCTGAATGTTGTGTCCAACTGACCTTGTGGGATGGAGGAAGCAGAGTAAGGACTTTCTGGAAGCTGGTAAGGCTGTAGACTTGACATGGCTGATGGCGGGAATCCTCCAGGAATCAGGTGATTGAATGCCATCAACTGATTGGCTCCTGCCTGCTTCCTCCAGCGAGCCCGTCTGTTGCTAAACCACACCTACAAACCAATACATCAAAAATCATTTTAATGACCTGAATAAAATGTATATATCTAATCTTTTATCTTTCTGTGGGGGCAAAATGTATGAGTTAAGAAATATGTGTCCTGTGTGTATATTCCGTCACATATTACACTCTGTTCTTCTTTAAAATATCTACTGTATGAGTGTAGGGTTATCAGTGTGCATGTGAAAATGTGTGTGTGCAGAATCTTGTGTAAGCATATGAGCGCATGTGAGAGAGTCTATTTCTGTGACCAATACACTATGACATCACATAAATCACGAGTCCATCCACTGAGATCATACTTCACGGGGTTAAAGAGTTTTCAAATAAAGGCGTTTAATAAATGGCAGTATTTCTGGCTGGGCTTTGTTATTTCATAAGAGGGAATTTTGTATGTGTGTGTGTGTGTGTGTACCTGTACTCTGGCCTCAGTAAGTTTGGCTCTTTGGGCAAGCTCCTCGCGTGTGTAGATGTCGGGGTAATGTGTGCGCTCAAAAGCTCTCTCCAGCTCTTCAAGCTGCTCGGCAGTGAATGTCGTGCGACTGCGACGTTGTTTTCTCTTCAGGGGCAGACCTGGCTCTGAGTCTACATCTGAACCCTCATCCGAGTGACTCGCTAAAACACACATATTACACAGTCATGTCAGAAATAAGAAAAAAAAAATTTTAAAGAAAAAGTTAGGAAACCGAATAAAAACAAATAAAGATATATATAATTTATTTTTTAATTTTCACTTGCAGATGCACAATACTGTATTATAGCATTTTTATTTAATCTCTGTCTACCACCAAAGCTGCATATATAATCATGTTTGAGAAATTTACATTTTATGATAATAGATTTTCCTTGTACATTTACTGCATAGAATCAACAGTTGCTATCTTTTCTAACAAATAATACTGCTATTTTCCCATAGATAATTAGATCCACTTTGAGTATGCACATGCAGATGCATGTGCGCACACACACACACATACACACACAATCATGCATGCATGCACACTGTGTGTGCTCGCTGTAAGTTTGGGACAGTGTTTATTCACGGGTCATTCAGACTGCCCTTGAGCTTGGAGCTCAGCATCTCCAAGGAGGCGGGGATGGGGCTCTCTATCAAATAATGATTAGGCCTCTCAAACTAGCGTGACAGCCTGCTATTGTGCAATAATACGCCTCGAAATCCCCAGTCCCCAACACACAAACATGGCATCTGTTTCGTCCGACACCAACCATATCTTTTCTCTAACTCCTTTCTTTCGTTCGCCCCTCTCCCCATATCTCAATGGTTCAACTGTGGAAGAGTGGTAACAGTTGACCAGTCATGGATATATAGTCTATGATAGTTGATAGATATTCCTGAGAAAATATCTTGATTACAGAGATTTGTGCATTACCTGCTAATTAACTCCAATGCAATCAATCAACTTATCCACCAATCTGAACACAAATGTGAATTTAATTATATGGACGATAATTTTTTTGCCGTTAAACCAAACCTCAGCCACAATTTTTTTCACACACAAGTATCCTCGCTTAAAAACATTAAAGAAGAAATATATTACAATATATTACAAATATTGTCTTTAACATATTTGGTCTCATATTTAAAAAAAAAAAATGTTACATCCCAATGCAGACTTTTAATTTTTATTTTTATGTTTATTATTTTCTCTTTTACAAATCAACATTAAATAAGTACCCATCATATACTTGTGAAGCTGATACTAATCTATATTTACTATTACAATATTCCCTCTAGCAAAATATTATTTCTTACATACCTGATGCAATAATTAACATTGACAACTATCGCTGACAATATTAACAGCAAATCTCAACCCGATTTTTATATGAGCTAGCTTTGAAAGCTAATTTTGGCTAACAGACATTTGGCATGCACTAAATACAAACTTGTTTAACATGTAATTAATTAATTTTGCCTTGATGTTTGCCCTGATAAGGAATTAAATGAACTGAAAATAAATTAAATTCCTCAAGTGCTTGTCAGGGGAAAGAGAGTGCGAGATCCAGATTTTGAGTTTTAATTAAAAGCAAGAAAGAAGTCACGCTAGCAGGAGAGCTGCTGTGCTTATGGAGCTACACAGGAAATGCTGCTACTTTCTGCCAGCATGGGTCTTGCTAGGCATCTCACAAGGATTTGGAGCACAGAAAATTGAATGACAGAGAGCAAGGAGAAAACTGGAAAGGAAGAAGAGAGGCTGAGAGAAGGACAGAGTGAAGCATATTATCACTTTCACATGGATGCAAGCAGAATTGATAGTTTGCCAAAATGCTGCACAAAGAATAGTGTTTGCGATTTTTGAGAGCAAGTGCAGTTACATAATTTTTTTTTTTCATGCAGTTTATAAATGAAAACAACAAATGCTCAAAAGTAGAGGTGGTTCAACATTTGAGGAAAGTAACAGTTGGAGAAGAGGCTAAGTGTTAACTACGGAGTTCAAAGCTCAATACTTGTCTTTCTCTTGTCCCTTTCTCTCCTGTCTTTATTCTCTGAGTTTTTATTATCTGCGACTCTGGCAAAAACACTCCATCATGGCCTGTGAGTTAATAGTAAATGACACTGTTACTTTTGTCATCCTCCATTCTCTCTCTCCCTCTCTCTTGCTCTCTCCTTCTCAGGGAGTTATTTGGGAGTCTTTTGTTGGCCTATATGGAGAAGCCTGTGGCTGAAGGCTTTGGAGTCTGATTTCCACGCTCCATCTGTAGGATCCATCAGAGCTGGGCAGGAGGGCATTCAGGGCCGCTGTCACCTGCCCAGCGGGGGAGGGGGCATGAGGGGGGGCACAATGGGGGCAGGACGTGGGGGCCAATGGGGGAACAGCAGGGGGCCGCCCCCGATCCTTCCTTCACCATCGCCAGGGGGTTTAAAGGGGAAGGTAAGAGAGAATGTATGTGGATATTTGTATATATAAATGTTTTTTTTTTGTCTACGTTTGGTGTACTTCCCTATATAATGATCGATAACATACTATACTTGGTAATGCTGTGTCTCTTTTATGGTCATTCCAATGTAGTTGACTAAGAGAAACGAATGAAAATGAGATGGAGATGTTCATGTTCTTCTTCTTAAAAATCATTATTTTTTTTGTATATTACAGTATTGTCTTTTATATGTGTGCTAATGAAACTTCAATCAAGATTTTTTTTCTGAAATTGTTTTTATGCTCATCTTGTTGTTTAAACTGTAAAAGTCAAGTAAAATAAATCAGACTAACCTAAAATGAATCCAGAGAATGTTTTAAAGGAATTTAAAGAACAGCCTTATCTATCAACTACATCCATAATGCCACCTGTGGAAGCTCCGCTCTAATAACGGTCACTGTTTTCAAAAACTTCCAATAAAATAATTATGGATGGATGGATGGATGGACAAATACACCAGATGGAATGTGTGTCAGTGTGTTTACATGGATTTTGATAGGAAGTCGGTCTGTGAAATAGGAAGCACTGGCTGGTTTCCTGCAGAGTCTTTGCCTACTTACAAAACCAGGAATTCACCGGAACGCCTCCTCCATCACTTACTACTTCTGATCCAGACAGATCCTGGGGGAAGAACTCTGTCTATCTTAGTCTATTTCCCTCTTTTTATGTTTTCTCTCTTCTTCTTTGTCTTTGTCTTTCATATGCACACAAATCAGGCTAGGACAGCTTACTTAAGAGAACGGCAGAGATAAACTGTGTTTTCCACCTGACTTTTAAACACAAGAGGAAATTAGGGTTTTAAATGAAGTTGCACTGCCATATAGGACTAAGACTTTTTTCTTTGGGAGGAGAAAGTAGCAGAGTCTCACTGTATAGTCTGATTTGGCTTGGTACCGCAGATGCAGGCTCTCTGTCTGTGTTTGTGGAGGCAGTAATAACAATACTTCCCCTGCTGCCACAGTGCAAGGCTATTCATTAATCTGACACAAGGTGCATGCCTTCTATTCGAGGAGGGTATTTGTATTCAGAGCAGTCACTCCTGGAGTGTGCACACACACACACACACACACACACACACACAGCATACAAAGGACAAAAACTGTTAAAAACTCTATAGACCTAAACACAGCTTTACTATTTATCAACCCTCCATCAGAGTGGAAGGAGAGAACTAAAGAAGAGAGAGAGAAAAAGAGGGAGAGAGAGAACGAACTACCCTCTTGAATGGGTTCCACCTGCGGACATAAGAATGCAGCGCTGGGGCAGACGGAATTCCACACTGATCCAAATAGCAACACGAGCACAACATTCAGCAGTGATGGCAACAGGAGGAGACTTTGTTAACTTTGCCATGTTACTATTGGAAGCATGACTGGAGCTCCACTTTTGGAGTGTTTACTCAGTATTTGTCTGGTAGCATGTTTCTCATACACAAAAACCTTTTTATTTTTATGCACCCCTGCACAGAGTCCTGGTGTCACACTCTCTCTGTAAACATGGTAAGTAAAAGAAGTACACCTCATCCAGAGTAACTGAGCCAGCAAAATGATGATTGAGTGACACTGCAGATTAGGCCAAACCCCCTCAAAATTAAAGAATGCTGAAAGGAAGGATTCATACCCAGAGAAAAGAAAATTGGTGGGAGAAGAGTGGAAAAACAAAACTAAAAAATAAGGGAAAAGAAAAGATGGAGAGAAAGAGTAAGAGAGAGAGGGAGAGTAACCATCTGGGCTGTTTATAGCTCTTAGTAGGGGGAGAGCCATCTCCTCCTGAGGGGCAGTTAAATGGCAGGGTAATTGAGCTAGTGACATGTGTTCAGCAAACAAAACAAAAGGCAGAAGAGACAAATGAAGCATTTATTTGCTCAGTGGAGGAGCGCTGGCCCTTTGGGCTCTTGGGCCCGTGCGCCGCTGCTGGAGTGTATTAAGGAGTATATAGAGGGCCAGCAGATGCAGAGGAAAGAATGGTTAAGAGACTGATTATGAGTCCATCTGCGGCTGGCATTTAGTTAAGAGGGAGGAACTGGGGAGGCACTCGGCCTGCTAAAGAGACACTAACTCTCCAGCTGGAGAGAGAGTGAGAGAGAGAGAGAGAGAGAGAGAGAGAGAGAGTGTAACGGAAAGAAAAAATAAATAAAGAAAAAGTGGTGTAAGGAGGGGCCATAGGAAAAGTAAAGAAATAATATTTGTAAGACACATGTTTACAAGATTTGATTCTAAATAGGATATTTATGCAACACCCCAACATGAATCCCATAATTTAAACTTCAATTAAATTGACTTCAATCCATGCCTTTTTAAATAATAAACAAACAAACCAACAGACAGAAATTATAGTTGTTCAAAGGCAGTAATAGAGTGGAAAGAAGTAGGCATTGTGGGTACACAGCATGTAGTCTGCATTATCTGCAAAAAACATGCAGTACAGCATGGAATTGCTTCATTAGAACACACACTAGTATAACAGCACCCATATTGAGCAGAGAGAGAACACACACATGTATACACACAAAACACATCCAGATTGAATGAGAGGAAGAATTGTCTTTGCCTCCAGAATCTATATCATGTACAATTAAGGCAAAAGTTGCTTTGTCAAAAAACATCTATGTACTAAATAAGGTTTCTTTGCTACAGGTAAATTTAACGTTTGAAAAAGTGTTTGCTGAATTACATTGACATGTACATTTAATGTATTTTGTGGCCTTTGTATTATTAGGGTCTACCACCATTATCGTACCACTCCAAACATTTAAACAACCGGTAGGAAGAAACTCTTCTACTCATGAAGAACTTATTCCCAGAGCTCCATTTAACTGCCAATGGGAGGCACAACATTATTTTAACCCTCGCTGCCAGCAGAGAAGGCATTTGCTCATCCAGTGACCTAGGACTTATTTGTGACCCAGCAAAGGCATGGATCACACTCTCCGGGGATCAGAAAGCAGACAAAGTGCTCCAGCCCTCCGATGTTCCCTAATTCTTTGCCTACTTTACACACTTAAATTAGCAGGGCTCAGTAGCAGAATGGCAAAAATATCCAAAATATTTATAAATATTTATTACTTATTATAACTAATATATTTGTTCTATAATTATCCTGAAATGTCTCAATACTATGTTTAAATGCATAAAATAACTAAGAAGCTAAGTAATCTGGAATAAAGTCTTTTTTCTTAAGTATGTCTGAAATAATACAACAGGGGTATAGGAAAATAATCAACAAATGTGGTGGTGTGCATCCTTGCTAAAAACTGGTTACAGTAGATACGTTAACATTTTATATCAAGCTCATTATTCTAAACATGATTTGAATTAGAACCAGCTCTATGGTCAGAACTGCTATTTTAGATGATTAATTTCTGTCATATAAATTGTTTGTCTCTCTTTTTGTGGCACAAACACAACCAAGATTTGTCTGTCTGTACTTTTTCATTTATACCACTAACGCAGTTTAAAATAAAAAAATTCAACAGGTTGCCATTTTCTTCTTCTTTTTTTTTTTTGCAACAGTGCCACATTTAATATTTTTTACAAAATAGTTAGAACAAATTGAAAAATGTTTTAAAGCTAATGGAGAACTGTTGACATTTTTTGAACGTTCAATGCAAAACTTTTTTTTTTCTCAAAACAGATCTTTTATATTGGGGCTGAATGTTGGGGCTAAAAAATATTAGGTCTCAAATACTGTCTACAAGTACTTGTCAGCTATTATTGCAAATATATGCAGTTAAAGACTTAAAGGTAAAGTTAAAGCATTATTCCATTTCATAAACACCACACTTTCTTTATTTCTATTTTTCTTTCATTCTTTCATTCTTTCTCTCTTTTTCATTCCCTCTCTATCTCTCTCTGTGCTTCTCCCAAGTTTCACAATCACTCAGAGAAATAAGAGTGAGAAGTGAAGTTCCCCAAGTTAAGTGATTGACAACGTTGTCTAGCTTTTCTCAATTAACCATCTCATTGTGTGTGTTTATAGGTTGGCCCCTACCCCTTCGACCTCTCCACTTTCCTTTTCATCCTCTGCGCACACTAACACTTCCAAAGGAACACAGAGTGGGAGAAAGAGAGAGAGAGAGAGAGAGAGAGAGAGAGAGCTCTATTTGGAGAGGAGTGCCTATTCTCCTTGACCTTCCATTGCTCACTTTCTCTTTCAGCCACTTCAGATTGTCTTTGAGAGAAGTTTGGAGTGAAAGAAGGGAGTCCATCAGCTCAGAGGGGCCAGGCCCGGGCGCAACCCCAGAACCCCACTTCAAAGATGGCCTGCATTCATTAATTGTCCTTTGAATTAATATCAGAGGATCACAATGCTGGTGCCACAAGAGAAAGGAGAACCAATGAAGCATAGACTCAAGCATTCATTTGCAGATAAACTTGGGGTATGCGTGTGAGTGCGTGTGTGTTTATTTCATTTAAAGTTGCAGCACAAAAGAGGTACTTTCTTAATAGAAAAGACAAACAGAGGAGAAAAAAAGAACAGCCCCGACATATGAAGAGCATGACAGAATTATGTTACGTGATATTCTTAGAAAGTACTGCCAGTAATTTCACTTCCCAAAAATTCCTAATGTAATGAAAATTAGGCTCACGGGCCACAGTGATTTCCTCTGCTACAAAAAAAAAAATCAATGAGGATACAAACCTCCATTTGTAGAGGTTGTAAATGCATAGTTTTGGTTAATACAAAATTACCAGATCTTGAAAGCATAAGTGTGCAGTGGAGCAAGCAAGGCATTTCACCTTGGTCAAAAATTTGATTTGTGACATTATGACTAAATCAACAAGTGTTATTATTAGAAAGTCCTAAAAAAAAGCTACAAGCACTAAATCCCGCATTCTAACCTTAACCACTTATAGCTTCATACTAGCTGAACTGCATGAACTCTTACTAAATCTGAAATTTATGTTAAATTTATGTTAGCTATCTTCCTTCAATCATATTATGTTCTCACATTCAGTTGATTCCACATGTAGAATGGAGAAAGTGTGTGTGTGTGTGTGTGTGAGAGAGAGAGAGAGAGAGAGAGAGAGAGAGAGAAAGAGAGAGAGAGAGAGAGAGAGAGAGAAAGAGAGAGAGAGAGAGAGAGAGAGAGAGAGAGAGAGAGAGGGAGAGAGAGAGAGAGAGAGAGAGAGAGAGAGGGAGAGAGAGAGAGAGAGAGAGAGAGAGAGAGAGAGAGAGGACACTGGGATGAACAGGGATGAATTTACTGCTGCATCTCTCTGCCTGCAGGGCTTCGAAGTCATGACTGAGAAAAGCATTCCAGCAGGAAGACTAGGCCCCTTGTTTATTGATCACGGACACAGTCCTGTCTTTCTTTCTCCCTCTTTCCCCTCTCTCTTTGTACACAAATGTACTCTAAAAATGCATCAAGCTTCTACAACCATTTTAGAAAAAAATTATTGCCCCCAAAAGTTATACAAAGAAGAAGTGAAAGAAGTGAAAAACTCTTGTCAGCTGTTTTACTCATATAACATATTACTGGCTGTTCCAGTTTGTATATGAGCGATTCAAATCTACATCACTCTTTTTTGCTGCTTGTTGTCTTTTTAATTCATCTGTCTGTCTTTCTCACACACACACACACACACACTCATGCTGTATCTCTCAGCCTCGCTCTCTCTGTTTCTCTCTCTGTCTCTCTCTCTCTCTCTCTCTCTCTCTCTCGCTATTGAGTGAGTTCCTTGCCAGAATAGTGGCGAGCCAGCACCCCCCACTTTATTTACACAAACAAAGTCCTCCTCGCTTTCTTTCATGTTTTGTTAGCAGTTGATTCTCTCTGTCTTCCTGGCTATTGGCCTGCGGGAGGGACAATGGCCTCGGGAGAATGGCAGCAGATTGTTGGAATGCTCCTCAATGAAACTAATTATTACATGTTGACTGCGTTCACCATGGCACATCTGAAGGCACTAAGCTTATTCAATTGGCCTCGGCAGGACTCCCTTTTGGAAAAAAAAGAAAGAAAGAAGAAAAAACTTGATCCCTTTGACTGTTTGTATTTCTGAGTTTTCTTTTCTTGCCCGCCATAAAATGAAAGTCTGAGAGAGTGGGGGCCATTGCTCTTTGATGACTTTAGTTACTTTTAATTAGCTAAATGAGGCTCGAGAATTGTCAGCTTTCCCAAAGTTAATAGTATAAGGGAAAAGCGCAAACGCACTCATGCAAGCTCATCTTTGTGAGAAAATCTTTATTAATTCACACATAATAGCCAGATTAAGAAGAAAAAGAGACTCTTTAAATTCTTGAAATTAATTTAAATATGTTAGCTTTGTGTCCCAGTAATATTCAAAAACCATCATAATATTTTTTTTCTTTAAAATGTATAAAGTAATGAAGCATAGATGAGTTGGATGCAAATTCAAGGTTCTTCTAAGTAGACAACAATATAAAACAGACAGACAGACAGACAGACAGACAGACAGACAGATAGATAGATAGATAGATAGATAGATAGATAGATAGATAGATAGATAGATAGATAGATAGATAGATAGATAGATAGATAGATAGATAGATAGACTCAAAAATACAAAAGAAATATCATACATAAATCCTCTCATGAACTGGATAGGCCATCATTAAATTTTCAACCAATTATATCTATCACCTCAGTAGCATCTTGTGAATGAAACTTTATCTGCTACAGTAGTGATGCTCCACTGATTTAGTCTGCTGCTCCACTGCCCTGGCTTTTCCCAGACAAATAAATCTTAAAGGCGCATGCTTTGATCTCAGCACTTAAAGAGACCCCAACAATAGGTTTTTGAGGAGTGGGGGCAGCGGGCCAACAGGGCCTTCTCACTGACAACTATAGACTCAAGCACCTACTTAATCAATATTTGGTCAGAACACTCCCTCTTGATACTGAAAACGCCCTTTTCAGATTTTAATTGAGCACCATAAAAAAAAAGGAGCAACCAGAAGCCCAACTGAAAAAGACAGCAAAGTGAAATACTGTTTTTCCTGAGCCACCTCGCAGTAAATAAGCTAAAAAGACAAAAGAAGTAAAAACTTTACAGTCTGTCAGTAGAGATCAGGACACAGTGAGGAGGGCTTGAGTTTTATGATGTGCACACATTTGCATTTGGACAAAAGTTAATTGTTTGTTTGTCACTCAGCAAAGAAAAAAGAACAAAACTCATAGTGTTGAATAAACTCTTGTTGAATTAACACTTATGGTAACTTGTGCCCAAAGGGGCTTAAGCTTTTTCACATTCATGTTATATTCATGTTATGTCCTTTCAGACTTATTACTATATACTTATACAAGTATACTTCTATTTTATCTCTACTAATATACATTTACATAACATCCATACGTTTTTTTTCCTTTGGTTTGTTTGTTTCACTATAAATTCTTTTCAGAATATTCTAATACTTTAACACTGGAAGCCCTAAATACATAACTCTCTCTGCAAAGATTTTCGTTACCTAGAAGTTACATCGATGCTTTTTTTAACTGTATAATTCTGTGTAATAATTAAAATTTACTTGACCTTTACATCT
Source organism: Hemibagrus wyckioides (assembly GCF_019097595.1). NCBI lineage: Eukaryota > Metazoa > Chordata > Actinopteri > Siluriformes > Bagridae > Hemibagrus > Hemibagrus wyckioides. The sequence continues at coordinate 11,892,344 of NC_080729.1, read as the reverse complement.
AATCTTGTTTAACTTTACTAACAAGCTCTGTTCTTTGTCCGGCTCTTTCACAGACTCTTATCAATTCTGTATCTACAAAAAATAGTATCCAGAGTAGCTTGTTGAAATAATTAGGAACTGATTCCCGCGCGTGATGCAAGAGGGAGAGAGAGAGAGAGAGAGAGAGAAAGAGAGAGCGCGCGCGCCATGGGCGGAGACGAAAGGGTGGGGCTTTGAAAGTAGAGACGATTAAAGGGGCTCGATTTAATCAAGAGGTAGGGATTTTAATGGCGATCATAGTGCACAACGTGGTGCTTTCTTAAACATGATCCGATCCCATCTAATCACCAAAGTAGACCCGAAGTCGAGAACACATTCGTCTACCCGAGAACCTGAAGAATTGGGGGTTAGAAAAACTCAGGGCATGGATCAGGTTCCAAATTTAAACAGAGATTTTTTTTCCAGTGAAAAGAAACGAGTATTCCCAGTTGACTGTTATTGGCTGTGCGGAAGTTACACTTTACTAAAGGAAGAGTCTGGGTTTAATAACTTGTGTTATTAAGTCCCTATAATTTGTAAAATTCATGATAGACCGAAGCCTCAAAAAACTTTTGATACCACTTAGCAGCGACATATGGAAAGCCTAAATGCCTAAGCACATTTTGGTCTGTAGTTTAGACAAATAATTCGTTTGTTTGCTGCGTATATTTAATATGAATTCAAATGCAAATGGAAAAAGGCTTTTTGTTTATTTACCTCATCACTGAATAATATGGAGGGATTCTACTGAACAAAAACAGACCTCTCTAACAGGTCTGCTATCAACAAGTGTTAGGAAGAGTTAGATCTTTTTTGTTTTATTTTAACTGGTGAAGTTATTGTTGCTCACTTCTTCAGTGAAATAAGATTTTTTTCCTAAAAAAGTTTCCATGGAGATTTTTTGTAAACGAAAACGGACAATTTCGTCGATACCGTGCGCTTCGTGAAACCGCTCGCCATTAAAACTGTTTCCTGAATAATTCATTTCTCATTGGCTGTCTATAATGTCTTCTCAGCGTCTTTTTGTTAGCCCATTTTTTGCTGCCTTTCTCTGCATTTTTTTTAAAAGCTCAGTGCCCTTTGTGCGCACAAAGAAATGCTTTTGTGCACGTGAAAGCGGAGCGTGAGGCTCATGGACTCGCGCGCTTTTGTCTCCTCAAGTTCATCCTCAAGTGTCCAATTGTGCACCGCGGAGCCGCCTTTCAGGGCGCAGCTCTTGGACAAATGTTTGATTAACTGATTCCTGCACAGTTTGCTTCCTGGCCCGTTTCGTTAACCTGGAACTTTCTAACTAATAACCAGATGTATATATATATATATATATATATATATATCTTGCGAACGAAATTCCACAAACGTTAAAATGTGAATGCACTGAGTGGCTTTTATTATCGCAGTGCTCATTCAACCGTTAAGCCGTATATTTAACTAAGTGCAAACTGTACACATGACAGAACTGTACACATCTGTATGCCTTAGCACATCATACATTATACACTGTAAATACTGCTACTACCACTGCTATTATTGCTACAACTCCTACTACTACTACTACTAATAATAATTAAAGTAGATTTTTACATCTAGTACTGCTACTATTAGTAAATATATATATATATATATATATATATATATATATATATATATATATATATATATATATATATATATATATATATATATATATATAATTAAATGAAACAGAATCTAAACAGTAAATGCAACAGTAATAGCAGGGTGACAAATTACATGTAATTGTCGTTATATTATTATCGTTATAAAGTAAGTTGTTATCGAGTTGTATTACTAACGTGTTGCACTACTCTAAACCTATTACTTCTACCAAGTGCTACTTTTAGTATTTATAGTAGTAGTGATAATAATAATAATAATAATAATAATAATAATAATAATAACAACAACAACAACAACAACAACAAGCGCATAATAATACTAATCAATTTCCATTGTCGACGTGCTGCATACAAGTCGCTGTATTAATTTTAATAATTGGATTGGATACAATTATACAATACAATTATATCATTATGTCCCCATTTATAGCAGCAAAACGTTACTCATACATCAAAAATTAAAAATAAATACTTACATCTGTCTCCCAGAATTCCATCGATGCTGTGTTTTGCACGTCTTTCGTTTTCTTCAAGCTCCCTCTTCTCAACTTCATCATCATCTTCCTCATCCTCTCCATTTCCGCCAAACTTACAGCGCAGGATGCGGCTGATCGAGCTGACTGGAGAGCAACAGATTATAACAGTTACAATCCACTGTGGCTATAAAAATATATCCATTCTAATAAAATATTTTCAGAAAGTTTCTTTTGCTCTCTCTCTTTTTTATTTCTATTTTTTATTTTTTGTATTTTGTATTTTTTATGCAATTTTATGTTTTTACATAAAGCTGTTTTACACATGGTGTCGATGTCTACTATCGAATAATCACTATTAACTACGACTATTACTAGGTACTATTATAGAATAGTTTTATATAGGCTACATCATTACAGCGGAAATTTATTACTTACTATATGCTAATTGATGTATAAGCCGGAAAAATTAAATAAAAAAGAAAAGCATAATTAAATACACCAAGTACCTGAGGGCACATTGTTTCTGTCACAGATGCCGTCTTTCAGCAGCTTGTCTCGTATCTCCCAACTGAACATTCCCGGGTTGTCTCTCTTGTATTCTTCTATTTTCTTATCCACGTCGGGACTCGTGTTCTGCTTTAATTGATAACATTTACACAGCAAATCACTGTCAGTGTCAGCAAAACTGATCTGAAATATACATTTTTCCACAAACGTTTGCTTTCTTTCATGGAGCTCCCCAGTTTACTCCACATTAATATTTACCTATTTTTTGTAAAAGAACGTTTTTTCGTATTTTTCCTGAAGCCTGGTGTACGACGAAATAATATTCAATTTTAAAAAGCGTTGAAATTAAACTATACTGTCTATTACATTTGGACGCGTAAAAACTAGTTGCACAGATGTATCTAAAAAAGGAAACATTTCTGCTCCACTGTACGTGTTTTGGATATTATGTAATCTTGTGTAGAGATGCTCACATTTTGGATGACACGTTATCACATGCGAGAAAGTTTATTTAATCTGATAAAAAAAATCTATATATTTCAGAATATTATTCCAGAACTCATTCAGTCACAAATGTAGTACCTTCGGCTTGCTACCTCCGATAGCGCCAGGCCGGATGGATCCTGTCTCCTGGTACCTGCACAGGATTTTAGACACGCAGCCGTGTGAGACTCGCAGCTGGCGCGAGATGACGCACGGCCGGATCCCGTGATGCGCCATTTCTACGATCTTATGGCGAATGTGGTTGGGCAACGGGCGTCCGTTAATGAACACACCGCCGAGCTGGTTTACTCGGCCCTGGCCTAAAGGTGTGGAAACTGCAAGAAATATTACAGCATTATTGTCATTTTCTTCTTTTGCAGTAATCATCATTTAAGCACAATAATGCAGCCCAAATGTGATATAGCCCTAAAATTGAATTCAATAATAATAATAATAATAATAATAATAATAATAATAATAATAATAATAACAATGATAGTAACAACAACAACAACAACAACAACAACAATAATAATAATAATAATAATAATAATAATAATAAAGTTATTGTTATTATTATTATTATTATTATTATTATTATTATTATCTACACATATTTAGAAAGTCTGTAAACTGCATCCTGCTCCAATAATACCAAAAATATTTTAGAACTTTCTCTATCGACAAAATAGAATGTGCTGCAAAAGTTTATTATAAGCAGCGGGAGTCATGAAAATCACAAAGCAACTGAACTGTCACTTCCAGGACATGCCAAAACATTTACATCAATTAAACAACCGGCATTTTCTGCCTGTATATCCACTCCGAATCTAACATATTGCTATGATAGGGATACCTATTTCGCTGAAAGTTATGCCTATTGTATTAAAGCAAGTGATGCTAATGCCCTACCTTCGAGCGAATAGCCCCCTCTCGGATAGTTTTGGGGTGGCGTGGGGCGCACCATCCTGGGAATGCCCCCTGCTAAGGCGGCCATGTCCCGAATGCCTAAGGAACGGCAACGAGGCCACTTAACGGTGGAATTAACGGTGGATTTAGAGATCCAGGAATCTCTTTCAGGTCAGGTGCTGCCCGTTATCTCTTAGGCTGATGAGATGTCAATGTAATACGTCCTCAGAAAATCAACTTCGTGGGGGAAAATTACTCAGGAAAAGTCCTTCGAAGTTAGCGAGTGATATCCAGACTAGATGAAACGATGTTGCTCCGAAATAAAATTCAGAAGTCAGCACTGCTTGGTGCAGCCGTTTGGACGCACTTGTCGTGTGGATTGAGTCGGCTCACGGTAGCGAAACATTTTATCAGTTGAAGAGTTGTGTCCCTACAGCGCACCGAAGCCTGTGATTGGCTGAGAGAGGGCGGGTCCTGAGAACTTACGGCGTGCTCTGATTGGTCCAAATATGTAAAGTTTTCTTGTGCCGTGACCTCGAGGGTTCAAGGCGATGTGACACTGATAAAAACACGAATTTGGAAAGGTTCTTGCTGCATAGATCGTAAGGGGATTTCTGTGAGTTATTTTGATTCCATAAGGTCTCTCTCAAGTGCCAATTTGTGATAATGGAATATATGTGAATTAATTCATTAAGTTGGTGAAGCAAAATATGCATAAGATCATATTTTAAAAGTGCATCATTGATGTTGCACTTTGTACTTATTAACGTTTTTAAAGAGTATGATTGCAATCCAGGTCTTGTGAAAGGAAGCTCTCAGCAGGGTATGACGCCGCGAGGGCCCTAAAATCTGTCTGTAAGAAAGGGATGCAATTGTGAAGAGTATTTATTTATACCTTTGTGGCATTCAGTAGGCCTATGCACCTTATTCTCTCAGAGATCCGTTGCTTCTCTCCATCTTTAGTCGTACACCTCTATCTTTCCCATGTCACTCTGTTTTTTGTGTGTGTGTTTTTTATTGTTACTAGGTGAGCTGGAGTTGGGGACCATCTCTCTTTTTCTCTGTCCTTTATTGTCTTCCTCAGTTTTGTAGAGCTCATTGAGCTCCTCATGTCAGTCAGATCCTTTCATGCACATTGAAAACTTCCCGATCGATCACTGGACTGGAAGACTTCTATCATCTAAAACAATGCTTCGTCTTTTCCGTCTTCATCACAGACAACAGGGGCACAACATTAAGTCTACTTAGCACTCCGGGCCACTGTACACATCTTTTTACCAGAGAAGAAACGTGTTTCGTCTTTAAGACATAATGGAATGTAAATTCAGTAATACTTCCGGGTCATTATACCTGCGTTTGATAAAAGATAACCGCATATGTTAATGACGGTTGGTTGGATAAACGTTTCCCAATTTTATTTTTTGTCCTATCTGCTTATGGGACTAATGTGACAAATACGTCAGCTGTCATCGGTAATAATCTGTACAGGGACGTGTCGACAGTTAAATAACTAACCACTGGTCTCTCGGGATCTGAGAGTCTCACTGAATTATGAGTCAAATTTGCACGGGTTGCGTCGGGAGACGCGGATAAAGCGTGCAAATCTGTACAGATCAAGCTGCAAAAAGCGTAAGAGGCATTGCCGTTAATATTCACTTTAGGGACAGGTTTTCACACATCCACCTGACGCATCGCTCGCATCTTGCACACCAGGCCCCAAAAAATATATAAAAGAATTTCAGAGCTTAAAAATATTTTCTCTGCTTTATAAGACACGTTGTAAATATAACATGGTGCAATGTAACTGAAATACAAAAAAAACCCTGAAGTCATACACTAACTAAAAGTTAGTTAGAAAATTTATATAACAGCCTATTCTAATGT